>NW_025963890.1:63460603-63763103 GCF_023055435.1 Haliotis rufescens
CCATTGTACGATTCGTACTATATGATGAGCATGTGTTTATGAATCACTGTCACATAGTGACGATACCAGGTGGTCCCGAAAAGGTGAGCGTTTCCTGCCCCACCAGTGGCACCCATCACAAACACATGCAAAGGCAAGTCAGTTGTAGTATAAGCCAATGTAGGGAATCGGACATCATTTGGAAATGTCATCCACATGTCTACCATAAACCTTTTGAACGCTTGTAACCTTATTCAACGAACTTTTGAGCAAGAGTCGTGTGAAGCTCTCTGAAATGTTGGTAGTAGAGCCTGCTCAATTGTACCTCAAAAGTTGTGAAATGTAAACACTAAAGGCTGTTTGAATATTGCTCGACATAAAGGGAAAGTTGACTATTGGAAAGTTGAAGTCTTCCCTCTTGTCATACATAATTGTGGAGAGTGTTTTGTCACTCTGAATGTTTATACATAGATCTAAGTATGAAATGGACGAGGTGGGTTCACTCGTCTCCTTCACACCGCCCTGGTTCGATGCCCGACATTGGTACAATGTGTGAAGCCGTGATATTGCGGGAATATTGTGGCGTAAAACCACACTCACTCACCCACTCCTTCACACTTCACGAACGCGTGCATTTATGCTTTCAAATTTGGTAAAAGGTTTTGAATGGTTGAATTCTATGCTCACAGGCGACATCGCCTATGTGTTTATATGCCAAATGTTAAGAATGAAGGCACACAAAGTAACTTATTTCCATGTATTCCTAATGAGGCTTAAATATACAAGAATAAATTAAATGTATGTGATCCGTATATCCTTGTTTTGAAATTGATGGACAAAAAGGTTTGCCTTAGAATTTCCAAAGGGTTTAAAAGTGATGCAAATAGCAGGATTATTTACACTTATTCCAAACGTGGGGGGCACGGGTGGCCCAGTCGTCTAAGGCGCCGCGATTCGCTGTGCAGAGTTGCGTCCCTTGGGCACGCCAGAAACCTATGATTGTGGGTTCGAATCCCGGTTCGCACCAATTATGTTTCTAGGTTTGTCAGCACCATACCCGTGCTCGTGGGTTTCACCGAAGTGGTAAACGTCTGAGACCTGCATCACTTCGGGCTTTCCTCCCACATTAAGCTGACACGCCGCGATATAACTGGAATACTGTTAAAAGCGGCGTTAAACCCAACTCACTCACTCACTCACTATTCCAAACGTGATAAAAAGGGCATTGTGAATATATCTCTATAGTGCCAGGCGTCTGAATACGTTGGACAGACATTAATATTAACGGCAGTGTTTATGTATACTGTTATACTGGTTATTACGTAAGTGGTAAATGCCGGGGAGCTATGAATTAGTTTAGCTCACTATCCAATTTATAACTGCTCTAATATGCTTACCATAATATGTTCAAACAGATAATCTCTCAACACCAACACTAAATAGACAGTAACAGCACTTAAAAAACCGTACAAACGTCCCTTGGGTAAATGAGTGGAAGGGGATTAGCTATTTGATGGTTATTGAACGATATCAGATCATCGATATACCTGAAGCTGAAGTTGAACTTTTTGGCCAAATTACCTTGGTTTGACTTTGCCAATCCGAACAGAATATTCCGACTCATAAAGAAACAGATACTTTCAAAAGGAATTCAAATATTTCCCTTGACATTGATGCATATTTGAATATATATGTATATGAATATATTCCGCGCACATTTCTGCCCACTGTCTATTTGTAGCTTATTGGCTTATTGGTGAAGGAACAGGGCCACATGTTACACGAAAGTCTGTCTCATAATAAGATGCGACTGATCGATTGGTGAGATATTGTTAATGATTGATTGACTGACATTAATTGTTTTGATACGAGTTATTGACAACATGTTGCCCAGCGGACGGCAGTAATATGTAGAATCCATATAGTGTTATGTAATGATGCATATATCACATTACAATCTAGTAGGGAAAGCGACGGGGTTTTATAAATTAAAAAGGCAGTTAAGAGTCATGCAGATGAAGCTTGAGCGTGGTACCTGAGAACCATACTACTCAGAATTTTCTACTTTTTATACGTAGAACTTGTATCGAGACTGCGTGACAGATAGCTTTTCTACACAGCCAGCTGCACATTCACTTGGTATGGGTTTGTTTGTTTGTTTATTTATTTGTTGTTTAACGCCGCACTCAGCAATATTCCACCCATTTGCGGCGGTCTGTAAATAATCGAGTCTGGACCAGACAATCCAGTAATTGACATCATAGGCATAGGTTTGGTTTCGTTTCTTTGTTGTTTAACGCCGCACTCAGCAATATTCCAGCTATATGACGGCGGTATGTAAATAATCGAGCCTGGACCAGACATTCCAGTGATTGACATCATGAGCATCGATCCACGCAATTGGGATCGATGACCTGTATCAACCGAGTCAGCGAGCCTGACCACCCGATCCCGCTAGTCGCCTGTTACGACAAACATAGTCGCCTTTAGGGCAAGCGTGGGTTGCTGAAGATCTATTCTACCCGGGATCTTCAAAAGTCGGTATGGGTTGGGGTGGTGTGGGTTGGACCTCACTCATCGAACTCATTTGGGAGTCTCAAGTTTCCAAATTAAGCACAAAATTCCCCTGATGTCTCGAACCTCGGACAATTCGAACTTTTTTTCCGAGTCCCAACGAGTTCGACACAACGGTGTTCGACTGAAGTTCAATGGCCATGCTGAATGTCGTGAAAAATAATGTGTTGGGTTGATTTAAGCTGCAATGACTGTCAACATACCATGCTTTAAACGAAGACTGGTTGTCGCAGGGCTCAGATCATTTTAAATAATAATTAAGGCTGGCAGCAAAGATTTGGACAATAACTCGGATTGGGATAATGCCAAATTAAAATATTTGAAGAATGAACCAACAGAAACATAAACATACCGTTGAAGCTTTAGGGTTGGCACAGCTTCAGCAAAGTTGTATTTTACAAAACCAATCACTTGAGAGAAGATTCCGTTTGGATACTTGTGTAGTAATACTCAAGCGGACTGGGCACCATGGCAACGACTCGAACAATTGGAATTTCATCTCTGTCGTCATAGTAACCAGAATATCAAACGTGACATTGGCACTGACGCACTGGAACCCCCCAAAGCACCTTTCAGCTTCTTCCTTCTTTCAAGCTTCATTGGTGGTTATCTTTCATTGCCCCTTCCGGCAGAAGGTGAGTGTCCTTTGTTCTTTCACTGAAACATCGTCAAGCGCAGATATCGGCTTAGAATAAGGCGAATTCGCAAGTGTCCGTGCCACCCCTTCCTGTTTAGGTGCCAGGTTACTGACATCTTTCCCTTCAGCCATACATGGGTTGGAAACATATCTGTATAAGTTGTTCATGTCTTTCTGAAGCTTTGACCAAGATCCATAAAATCTGCGTATTTGAAGATATTCTTTTCGCAACATGACATGTAAATATAGAAAAACTCCATTCAATATGATGAAAGGAAAAATATAAGACACTTTCATAAAACGCACAGCCATCCCATCCAGTGTGTGGTCGTGCAGGGTAATAAGCAAGTGTAAAATCAAATGAAATTCATCAACAATCCGAGTTGAAAAGTGCTTTCGGTTGTATGATGACGCGTAAGCCTGATGTGGAAGGGAGACGAGGTGGTGCAGGCCATTGACGTTCTCTATGAAGTGAAACCAACTAGCAGTGACATCAGGACACGCCAAAGATCACACAGTGAACTTATCCAAGTAAAGATCACACGCCAAACATATCCAATTAACGTTTACAATATCAACAACACAAAGCAAATAGGAAATAAATTGTTAACCATTTGTGTAATAAGCACAATGAATAACGAGTCAGAGCTGCGATGCCTTGTTAAGTAATAAGAGTGGGCCAATGTTCCAAGTCTGCTGGTGCGCATCCATTGGTATATTGACAGTATTGATGTTCTTAAAAAATCTGTTTGGATGAATGAACATCTAACGGAAATTGTGTCAGTAAAAAATATTTATGCTTCAGTATGTTGAAATGAAAAGAAATAGCCTGCCACAAATATTACATTGTTGCAAGATTGAATATTAAGGCTCACAGTCACAATATACAAGTAATCCCCTAAACCCAACCCCAACCCCCAAATATCAAATGGTCGGTCCATTAGGAAGTGGGCCGTCATAATATAGTGACATCACGGACCCGTGAAGATCCGGGGTAGAATAGGTCTTCGGCAACCCATGCTTGCCGTAAAAGGCGACTATGCTTGTCGTGAGAGGCGACGAACGGGATCGGGTGGTCAGACTCGCTGACTTGGTTGATGCATGTCGTATCCCAATTGCGTGGATCAATGCTCATGATGTCAATCCAGACCAATGTTACATCAAAGTACACAATGCTACTTAAACGAAAGCCTTATGAGAATAACCTCCATTATTCACCCATTTCACATAATATACCAACTGATAATATCCGCAACTTTACATGTCATTTACATGTAATTCGTATCGTAATATCCTAGATCAAGTACATTCACTACATATAAATTGAATTCCTCGACCAAAACACAACCGTTAACATGTAAGGGAACTGCTTTTTACACGTAAACACCACACAAGAGCAGACGACACCATTTTACCTGTTTCATTGACTTGTGCTATTACTTGAAGCGCCGCGTCGCCTTTGTCAACGCAATTGATGGTTACACCCGAAACTGACATTGTTATTTGAGTTGCTACACTACCCCTCTTTTAGGGCTTGTCTCTTGGTACAAGGTATGGCTTTTGTCAATGAATTTGTTAGGATATATATATATATGAAAAATGAAATTTGATGATAAAAAACAAAGCAGATGGCAATAGTGAGTGAGTGAGTGAGTTGGGTTTAACGCCGCTTTTAACAGTATTCCAGTTATATCGCGGCGTGTCAGCTTAATGTGGGAGGCAAGCCCGAAGTGATGCAGGTCTCAGACGTTTACCACTTCGGTGAAACCCACGAGCACGGGTATGGTGCTGACAAACCTAGAAACATAATGGGGGCGAACCAGCGAATCGCGGCGCCTTAGACGACTAGGCCACCCGTGCCCCCGCAGATGGCAATAAAACGGATTGCCCAAACGCATCACGGCAACGGCCATGGTAACCCGATGCTCGTGAGTTCCCCATTTCTTGCCCTATAAAAATCCACCCAGATCGGATAACATTCATTCGTTATTGAATTGCTACCACATGCCAAGATTAACAATAAATGCCAAGCCCTTGGACGATTGCAAGCTGGACAAACCGCCCTGCAAGTAGCCATTGCATTTCAAGTCCACGTAAGGATGAGATACAGGCTCCAGCAACGGTACCAGACCACCAACACTACAGATGACCGACCACGTAGTGGAAGACCAAGGGTCACCACGCGACGTCAAGATCGTCAGATTGTGCGACAGCATCTTCACGCAGCCTAGACAGCGAATGGGACTTCTCCCAGGAAGCGCTGCCTAGTCAAACCCACCAAAAACTTTTCGGAAGTTCTGTGACTCCCCAACACTGCAGCCCTCTGCATTACCCAGATTGTCAGAATTGCTGTATTCCTGGTAGCAAACCCGGGTACTCTCCCAATGTCACTCAACAGATTGGGAGGTACCGAACCTAAGGCACCGAGAACAATGGGGAGTCGGACAACTTGGTACTTGGGATGCAAGCGTGACATTTCGAAAGCGAATGTTTTTCCTGAATCTTGTCAATCACATTAGTGTCAAAAGGGACAGAAAATTCAATAATAAATATGATTTCATTTGATTTATCAAAAAGGACAAGATCAGGTTTGTTGGACTGGATACGTCTGAGGCTGTATACGGGCCTATTCCAAAGGATTTTGTATCTATCATTTTCCATGACGTCCTCTACATATTCCGGGTCGTACCATGGATGGACCTCTGTGTCAAAACCACAAGCATGGCAAAGACGGTAATAAAATGATCGAGCTACACCATCATGTCGCTTTATTATTGGTACTGTTTGTTGTTATTATTATCAGCTATACACAATTTATTTTACAAAACTTGGCATTGTATCATGTCAATGAACATTCTAATTTGCCAGTAGCATCATTATTGAGTTGCAATTTCTGTTGTAGGGATTGTATTTACTTCTGTTATTTATGTCTTGACTAAATCAAAGTTTGTTGACATCGTTGGTATATTTTTGTTATAATGGTGTGTTACAAATGAAATGAAATCTAATTTCTAGAGAATCATAAAGTTTAGAAAGTTGAAATTGTGTGCAAAAAATAATTCTATAAGAAGTGTGTCTCTCTCCTGAAGTCCTCTCCTTCAGCTCAGCATCAGTTGCACGAAATTTGCTAAAACTCTGTATAAACAGTTGATATCATGATATGGCTAAAGTGTTATCAAGTCATCATAGTAAATAACTTTCTGGGACTCTATTGGATTCAAAACAATCCCCCAAAACACAGATAGCAAAAGGTCAATGATGAATAGCATATCGTTTTATGTCACATGTCATGAGACCAATGGGCAAGGACACTAGATAAAGATTGCTCATTGGAATGAGTGGGTTCCATTTTATAAATCATAATAATAAATGAATGCAACAGAAGCCTTTCCACGATCATAAGAAATATATGCAAAACACAGAGCCGATTGTATGATTCCGACCATATCATGACATGTTTTTTACTACGAAAATAGAACGGAAATGGGAATGCTTTCTTTCTAGAAGGTAATTTGAGCACTTCTCTAGTTACTGAATTTTCTCAGACACTGTCTACTGGAATAATCGGACAAATGTATACAGTCATACATCTTCAAGAACCTTGACATTTGCTTCTGTTCGCTTCTGCTACATCCAGTTGGATAATAAATCTATGCATGTAGGAGTCATCTGACTTGGGTTCTTCCATGTACGAAGATCAAGAGTAGTCAAAGGCGAATGTTGTAGTGTACGCTACCCCTTCATATAATAGACATCACACTCACATTCATTAACCAGTAGGACATATGTATCTCATTAACTAACTATAAGGTGGTATATATTTGTGTCTTGCACCATTGTGGTTAACCCGGTAACGGGTCTGTTCCTTGCATGTAGGTAATGCTCTTGTCTCTGAAACTTTTCTCAGACACAACCAATTGAAATAAAATATACACTATCGTACATCTTCAGCAAACTCGACCATTGCATCTGTTCGTTACTGCTGTAACAAGTTGTTTAGCGAATCCATGCATGTAGAAGTCATCTGACTCGGGTTGTGCCATGTACGAAGTCTCTGAAATTCTGTAATGGTGCAGGTGTGCCACGTCCTCATCAACCACCAGAGTCTGATAGCCTGGCTTGTACACCTGTACGTAGTGAATGAACATCTCTTCAACTACTTCAGGTATTACCAGACTTTTAGGATTAATCCCCTTATGATTTGTCTTCATTCTTCTCGTGTACAGTAAAGGGTGTATGTTGTATTTCTCTGCCAAATTCCTTAAGGGGAAGTCTTTTGACGTCTTATTTTTGAAAAGCGGAAAGTATACGTTCTTGAAAAGAAGACTACCAGTTAGTTGCTTGTCATCGGAGGTTTTGTTTAAAAACTCGTCTGCCAAATGGACAAGATCTTTGTGTTTCCTTGGGACAATGATCTCATCCATATCAGAGAATAGGACATATTTTGCGGATTTCATCTGAGACAAAAGACACTCGTGGTATGTGCCAAGTTCTGTCCAGTGAGGAACGCTCCCTACGTGCTGCTGAATTGGGCTTCCTGGAAGATTGATACTAAAATTTCTGACTTCCACAATACCTTCGGCTTCATATACCTTGAGCATGTCCACAACATCTTGCGTCTGACTGTCAAGGTAGAAGACAAATTTGTCCACTCCAAACATTCGGTTGAGTTCAATATTCCAAACAAGCTGTGACACATTTTTGTAGTTCTGTTCAAATGCTTTGATACAACGAGTCAGCGTGTTCTTCTGTAGCTTGGGACGCCACACTGTGATGTTGTTTCTTGGAGATATGTTTCCCTGCTGATGAACTGAGAGGAAGAATGGACTGCCAAGTCCCTTTGGTACAGGGCAAATCACATAGCCATTTCTGTATCTGAAATATATAGGACATCGGTAATTAGAACTGAACTGATCCATGCATAATTAAACTATGAAAAAGTTCTTATTGAAAGTTTCTTGCTGAACAGTTTCTTTATGCATTAGATATTATTTTTGAATATTTTTCTCTATTTCACAAGTAGGCCCATGAAGATCCGGGAAAGAATTGGTCTTCAGCAACCCCTGCCTGTCATAAAAGGCGACTATGTTTGTCGTAAGATGCGGCTAACGGGATCGGGTGGTCAGGCTCGATGACTTGATTGATGCATGTCATCGATCCCAATTGCGTGGATCGATGGTCATGATATAAATCACTGGATTATCTGGTCCAGACTCGATTATTTACAGCCCGCCGTCATATAGCTGGAATATTGCTGAGTGCGGCGTTAAACAACAAACCAACCAACCAACTTTATGCATATGACTCAGAATTTCTGCTCGAATTGGCAAAGTCAAAACAAGGTAAACTGGCCAAGAGGTTTAACTTAAGCTTCAGGCATATCGATGATTTGATATCGATCAATAACCCTCAAGTAGCCTATTCCCTTCCACTGACTTACCCACCTGAACTAGAAACAAGAGTTTGCCACTAACGTGGCTATATCCCCTGCCCCTGTTGCAGAATTTGTGACATAATTAAATCTAAACAAACCCTAACCTTTTTTAACTGAGGTGGAACTTGTCATGGAAATTGTAAAAAAAGAAGAGTTTGGAACCTAAGTCCATCTTGCTGCCATGGAAACGTAAAAAAATAAAAAATTCTAAAATTTCTAAATAGCAAAAGGCACCAGTTCAGCATGTACCTGACAAACCTGCAAAGTTTGATGAAACAATATTAAACGGTTTATGAGTTATGCTCCGGAAACGAACCCTACCCTCACAGAACCTTAGTCAATCTTGTTGCCATGGAAACGTAAAAAATTACAATTTCTAAAGTTTCTAAATAGCAAAAGGCACAAGTTCAGCATGTACCTGATAGACCTGCAACGTTTGATGAAAACATATTGAACGTTTTATGAGTTCTGCTCCGGAAACGAAACGTGACGGACGGGCGGACGGACGGAGCCCGTTTCTATATCACCCGCCAACTTTGTTGGGCGGGGGATAATAAAGGAGACTGATAAGACCGCTTCATCTGCTTCATTTTTAGATCTATGCTTTAAGATTCAGAGCGAAAAAAGACTCTCCACAAGACTGTATGACTTTCCAATCGTCGACTTTCACTTCATGTTGAGATACGACTCTTGCTCAGAAATTGTTTGATCACGGTTACAACCTTCAAGTCCTCAGTAAAGCTTTCAAAAAGTTTCATGGTAGACATGTGGAGGATATTTCCAAATTTGACGCATCAGTGACAAAATTGATGTCCGATGCAATTCCCTAGTCTGACTTGCACCATAAGTTCTCATGTTTTTTTCGGGTGTGCAACTGACTTGCCTTTGCATGTGTTTGAGACGGGGACAGGATACGCTCACTTTTCGTGAACCCCTGGTATCATTACTATTTGATATTAATTCATAAACACATGCTCAGGATATAGTCGGAAATGCACAGTCGACTCTGTTTTGTGCAGAGATTTCTATTGCATATGGAAAGGGTTGTGTCGCTTTATTTAAATGTTAGAGCAGTGTCACAGACAAGAGCATTTGTGTGTCATATTCACCCTGAACTTCGACCCGTGTCCAACTTCACGAAGCTCGAACCCACTAGCCACTGTCCTATCACATTGGTAGTCAATTATGTTGTTAGGGTGTCAAAATATCTACAATTGTGGGATGGATTCACAGAAGGCAACCAAAACATGTAGGTTTCAATTATACCTTGATGATTTTTTGTATTTCGTTTTATGTTAGGACAACGTGTTACGTGCTTGTCCGATCCTTTATTAATTTTAAAAGATAAAATATAACTGATTGATTCATGAGACGACTTTGTCATGACAATGCGGTTTGTTGACAACATGCTACCTAATGGGTGGCAACATGATATATATTCGATACATTGTGCTAACATGATATATATATATATCACAATACAAACTGGTAGGGATAGCAATAGGGTTTCATAAATTAAAAGATCAGTTTAATGGTAGACTTGTGGAGGACATTTCCAAATTGTATACATCATTGACAAAAAATACCAACGTATCTTTAGCACATCTTTTTCCAGTGTTTGTTTCAGGTGAACAATTGACTTGCATTTGCATGTGTTTGTGACGTGTGCTAAAATGGGGCTGGATACGGTCCATTTTTCGCCATCACCTATCGTTATTATTTGGTAGTGATTCGTGAGACACATACTTATGATATGATTTCTATGATGCGTTTATTTACAGATAATGTCACCACAGACTGAGTATACTAGGGTGATACAAACAACTGGAATGTACTGTTAGTCTGTCATCACCACACCTCTGGTTGGTGTAGGAACGTTGTTCGTGTCTCCAGATGTCGCAATTACTGAGCCATACAATATTATATTCAAAAGGAGAGGAAACAACTGGGAGGGTAGTCAATAACTATTGACATGGAACAGTTATAAAACGGTTCATAAGATAATCAATTTCGGTTCTGTATTTTAACAGGAGTGTGTCACCTTCTAAAGAAAACAAATGCGTTCAGTCCAAATGTTTTAACACAGGATAACATTTAAAAATGTGACGATTTACTTTACTGTACGTGGGGCTTAACTGATGTCCATGTGTATATGTGTGATATTATTTGAAGCGGCCGTAAACCAAACCACCTACTGTCTCATTCCAAAATTAGGGATATGTACTGACAGTCTCTTAGTCAGTTAAGAGGACAACAGATGGTATTTTGTGACTGAAAACCACTCAATCGGGAATATCTCTGATTTCAAAGCTAAAGTCAATGATAAACCAGAACAAAGAGATATACATACGGTTCATCTTTTAGCCACGGTATGGCTTCGGCAAAGTTGTATTTTGCAAAACCAATCACTTGAGACAAGCTTCCGTCGAAATACTCTAGGATGCAGGTATAGTAATATTTCAGGTCGCCAGGTACCATGGCAATGACACGAACAATTGGAATGGCATCTCTGTCGTCATAGTAACCAGAGTATACGAATGTGACATTGTCACTGACCCACTGGAACCCTCCAAAGCGCCTTTTAGCTTCTTCTTCTTTTCTTTCACTGATAACGGCTTTGTGGACATCTTTAGGGGCGGATTTTTGTATAGAGTTAGTAACATCCTCCAGTACTCTTTTCACCCCTTCCTGAGGGGGAACCTGGCTATCCACATGCTCTATGTCAGTCATATAACTCTGGGTCTTTGGCCGAGATGCACCGAGTCTGTACATTTGTAGATATTCATTTCGCAATACGTCAGTTAGGTACAGAAGAACTCCAATCAATATGACGAGAGAAAATATATAAGACAATTTCACAGCCATCCTATCGAACCCGTTTATCTGTGAACAAGAAATGTGTAATTTGTAAGGCTGATTTGAAAAGTAAGTACTGTTTTAGACATTCAGTGTTTCAGTTGTGTCACAGAGTGTCAGTTTAATGTGGAAGCAATGCCGAGGTGACATCATTGCTTAGAACCAGGACATGAATTATTAACAACAACTTGTAACGCATGACGAAGTCGAAAATCTTAAATAGGAATATTTCGAGTTCAAAATGAGTTAATAATAGAAATAGAAATAATATTAGAATGTGACAAATAATAAAGGTTGAACTGAACGATGCCACACAGACAAATATGAAATAAAAGAACTCCACTCACCCTTGTACTTCTTAGCCAGTATGTGTGTCTGTGCGAGTAAGCTTCTGTCCTTTCTGAAACCACACACTGACAGATGCAACAGCTCGCTGGAGAGTTGACATCAATAAACACATTACAGGCTGGTAGTGTAAAAGCATCTCTGTACTATTTGTACTTAATGTGAAATACTAGTGGGACCTTGGGGTACTTTATGGGTCCTATGGAATGGGATGAGGCTCACTTGTATTGTATTCCGGAAATCGCTGAGACGTGTCAGGAAACGTGAGTGTAGCAGGCAGAATGAGTGAGTATGATTTTACGTCGCTTTTAGCAATATTCCAGCCGTATCACAGCGGGGGACTCCAGAAGGCGAATTCTATATGTCTCCAATGTTCTGTCATGGGCCGAACCAGCTGGGCAGTTCTTTTGGTAGACAAGTGTAGCTAATTGCGTTGTATTTGCTGGAGTGTAACGCCCCTGGTGGGTGGGGAGCAGGGATGCAGATCAACATTTTCTTCATTATGGGGCACTCGTGAAGAGCTTCCTCCTCGTGGTGAGTGCTGGGTGGCGCTAATAGATCTTCCCCCGTGTGGCCCCGGGGTAGAATATGTCCACAGCACCCCATTGCTTGCCGTAAAAGGCGACCAAATTGGGCAACCCGTTTGCCGTGGGTTGCGCTCCTGTGTCGGTGGAGGACGGGATTCTGGTGGTTGAGGGCACTGGGGCCAGGAACAGGTGTTCCTTTCGCATAACACACCACTTTGACCCTGACTTCACCTAGACGGTAGGTAGAATGGGCCCGGTTCTATCAATCGGCTGGTCATGCCGTGCCCTGTGCATGGTCAATGTCAATTTTGATAATATAAGTATATCATGCAGTAAATATGGCATATTATCGCATTCTGCACATATTACAACTTTGCCTAGAGTCCTATGCCAGAAGGCGGTGGCTCATGGGCCGATCTTATTGACCTCCAGGTTCTGATTGTCTTCAGATAATTGTATAGGGCAGAACCAACCTGACTCTTATTCTGTTTGACATTATTAGCTACCTGTGTTGGTATTGCTTGAGTATAGCACCCCTGTAGCCCTAGTGTAGGTAGTTGGCTTCCACTGCAACACTGTCCTTGTTGACACTCAATGGTGGGTGGGGAGCAGGGTTGTCGAATCTGTTTTCTTTCATCATGGCTTCCCCACAAATCGCTGGTTCTCGTTTCAAAAATAAGAGAAGACACGTTGACACAGATACAATTTCATCTTCTTCTGATGAAACTTGTGTTACTAATGTAGATTCATGGCCTCGATTTCTGGTTATGGAAGGTGTTAGTGGCCAACCGCTCAAGATCAATCCTTTTGTTGTTTCCAAAGCTATACAAGGAATATGTGGTGGCGTGACGGTCTGGTTCTCTTTTGATAGAGTGTGCAAGGAGACAGCAGTCTCTAAATCTGCTAAATGCACATCATTTTGCAGATACTGAGATAGTTGTCTCAGTGCACAAGTCTCTTAATTCATGTAGGGGCATTGTTCGTGATCGGGCTAAATGTCTGTCTGACATGTCAGAGGAGGAGATTGAGGTGGAACTGAAATCTCAAGGGGTGACTTCCGTAAAACGATTCACCCTAAAAGATAATGGCAGAGTTATAAATACCACTACTTATCTTTTGACCTTTTCACTGTCAAAACTTCCGATTTTAACATCGGAGTGGATATGTATATTCCAAACCCACTCCATTGTTTTAAGTGTCAACATTTTGGACATGGGGCCAAATCTTGCACTCACCATCCAATTTGCTCCCGCTGCAGTGGCAAACATGACAATATCGATTTCACCAATGATATCAAGTGTGCAAACTGCAACGGTGAGCACATGTCCTACTCCAAGTTATGTCCACTATTTGACAGAGAATCCAAATTTGTGAAAATAAAGTACACAAACAACATTTCGTTTTCTGAAGCCAAGAAATTGGTAGCGGATCAATCTCCCAATACTTCTTCCTCAAGGTCATACTCTGTCGCAGTTTCTTCTCCAATCAAAGAGGTGAATACTTCATGTCAGACAGCCATTAGCTTGGTCAAGGATCAGCAAACAATGCTCTACTCTCTTTCTGAGATGACTGCATTCACTGAAACACGGACTGTTATACCATCTACCCCTCAGTCTCAAGTTTTTATCGATGTTCCCGACTCTATACAACTGTTCTCTGATGAACTTACTAAAATAGCTGATGAATGTATTCCGAAGTCCTCCTCAGATCCTCACTTGAATGTACGTAAACCATGGTTCAACAATGATAGCAAACAAGCTAGGAAGGCACGGAAAAAAGCTGAACGATATTTCCGACGCCATCCAATGGTCCATAATCTCAATAAATTTAAAATTGTAAATGCTAAAACACGGGGCAACTTCAAACAAAGCAAACGTCAATCTTGGCAAAATTATGTATTCAAGATAAATTCACGGACGCCTATATTTCCAAGGTATGGAACATGATTCAGAAAATAAAAGGTAAGGGTTCTAAATCAAGCATCCACCATCTCAAAGATGGGGATCACTTATTAACTGATACATCAGATATTGCAAATAAACTTGGTGAAACTATGGCTAAACATTCTTCCTCTTCTAATTATGTCCCTCAATGTCAAAAATACAAAAAGCTGCAGGAAAAGAAACCTTTACATTTTAATTCCGATAACAGGGAAGACTACAATGAAGTCTTTTCAGTTCATGAGCTCCATACTGCATTTGGGCAGGATCATGATACTACTGCAGGGTCTGATAATATACACCATCAACTCTTAAAACATTTAGTTGGTTGATTGGTTGGTTGGTTGGTTTGTTGTTTAACGCCGCACTCAGCAATATTCAAGCTATATGACGGCGGTCTGTAAATAATCGAGTCTGGACCAGACAATCCAGTGATTGATATCATGAGCATCGATCCACGCAATTGGGATCGATGACATGCATCAACCAAGTCAGAGAGCCTGACCACCCGATCCCGTTAGTCGCCTTTTACGACAAGCATAGTCGCCTTTTACGGCAGGCATGGGTTGCTGAAGACCTATTCTAGCCCGGAATCTTCATGGGTCTCTTAAAACATTTACCGCAATCCTGTTTAGAAACCCTTTTGATAATATTTGATAAAATCTGGACTTCAGGAGAATTTCCTTCTTCATGGCGTGAAGCTATAATTGTTCCCATACCTAAGCCTGGACGTGATCACACTGATCCTTCCAATTATCGACCCATTTCATTGACTAGCTGCGTTTGCAAAACCACGGAACACATGGTCAATAATAGATTAACTTGGTACTTAGAATCCAATAATTTGATCACACATATTCAATGTGGATTTCGTAAAAATCGCAGTACCAATGACCATTTTGTTCGATTGGAGTCATTCGTTAAGAATGCCATTGTTAACAAACAACATGCAGTGTCTATCTTTTTCGATGTAGAAAAAGCATATGACACTACATGGAAGTACGGTATTTTAAAAGATTTACCAGCTTTTGGATCGCGAGGCCGTTTGCCTCAATTTATATCCAAGTTTTTCACTGACAGACAAACTCAAGTCCGCGTGGATTCAACCCTGTCTGATAATTATAATCAGGATCAGGGTGTCCCACAAGGCAGTATTTTGTCTGTCATTTTGTTTAGTATCAAAATCAACAGTTTAGCAAAGGTTTTAAAGGATTCAATTCATGGATCGTTGTTCGTGGATGACTTTAATGTTTTACTTTCCAGTCGGGTTAAATCTCATAAACAGGGACGTTGTAATGTCCGTGGGTATTTTATTAATATAACTTCCGTTCAGATTGTAACATGTAATGAAATGTAAAATCAAATGACAAATGTTTTGTTTATATTCCCGAGGATCGAACTCGCAACCTTTATATCTGTAGCCCACTGAGTGTACCACAGGGCTACAGAGGTGTTGATAAGCCTCACTGGTTTTTAGAATGTCATTTTCAAGATCCGTACGCCAGCAACAGATATTTTAAGCGCGTTTCCTAAGGTTCATGGAAAGTATGTCCGAAACATAAAAATGTTGATAAATGTTGTTTTAAGTTTCTTTTTTCGGTTTATAAGTATTGAAAAATACTTTCCCTCGGTTTTGGTAGACAGAGCATGCCCTGGGGGTCGGGAAAAACCGCAGGGGCTTCGCCCTAGATTTGTTAAAAGTTGTCTCAAATTCTAAGTTGGGAGGGGATCAGAAAACCCTCCTCTAATTATACAGAGCACTTATTCGCTCTAAACTGGATTATGGCTCCATCGTCTATGGTGGAGCCTGCAAAAGCAACCTTAAACTTTTGGATACTATCCATCATCAAGGTCTAAGACTATGTCTTGGATCTTTCCGAACTTCTCCTATTCACAGTCTGTACGTTGAAGCTGATGAGCCATCTCTTAAACAACGCCGCATTAAATTATCCTTACAGTATGTCTCTAAATTACGCTCTAATAATTCGAATCCAGCATATGACTGTGTTTTTCACCCCCTTTATGAAAATCTCTATAATAAAAAATCATCGGTTCTCCCCCCACTTGGAATAAGACTTCAATCTGATATTTCTGCCGCTAAAATTAATCTTGATGCTATAGCCCCCACGCAGCTTTTGTCCTCTCCACCTTGGCAGTTGGTAAAGCCAGAGGTGGATCTGACATTAACTAAATTAAAGAAATCGGAAACAAATCAACTTATTTATCAACAAAAATATAATGAATTAAGAAACAAATATAATACTTACAAATCTATATTTACTGATGGATCCAAGGATAGTGGCGCTGTTGCTAGCGCCACTGTCATTGGATCCAGGACTATCTCCTCCAGATTACCCGACAATAGTTCTATTTTCACAGCTGAGGCCAATGCCATTTTAACAGCTTTACAATATATCAGTAAACAGTCAAAATATAAGAAATTTATCCTATTTTCCGATTCTCTTTCTTGCCTGCAGGCTATCCATAACATCTCATGTCAACATCCACTTTTAATCAAAATTATTGAATTATTTAATGAACTTGCTACTGGCCAATACGACATCGTCTTTTGTTGGTTGCCCAGTCATGTGGGCATCAAAGGAAACACAATGGCTGATGATGCTGCAAAAGCAGCACTCAACAAATCTTTGACACCACTTCTAATCCCATACACTGATTATAAACCTGTAATCAGATCTTATATTCGTGATCTGATGCAAAAGAAGTGGGACACCCAAGTAGGTATCAATAAATTACATGAAATTATACCAAATATCGGTTACACCTACTTGGGTTGTCAGTCAAGATTTGAAGAGGTCATTATGCGACGATGTCGTATTGGCCATAGTAGGTATACACACGAATATCTATTAAAAGGTGAGGATCCTCCATTTTGTATCCCCTGTGATGAAAGAATCACCGTCAAGCATGTCCTGCTTGATTGTGTTGATTTTTCCATTTCAAGGTTTCATCTATAAGGGATCTTTTTTACTACGATTAGTTCTCATTTAATTATTGACATTTTAAAAGAAATAGAATTGTACCATAAGTTTCGTTAATATGTTTTGTATAAATAAATAGTTTTTTAGAATTGGTAGAATTCAATTATATCGGAGATTGTTAGTGGCAGTATCCTCGAAGGGGGTTAAAGTACTGTAAAATTATTGTCCCCCTGAGAGTGTATCGTAAGTCCCTGTCATTCAAAGAATATTTACTTCTACTACGTTTTTAAACGTAGAATATTTGTCATTTCAATTGTTGCTAAAACTTACGTACAATCGCCAACAACTGAAGGGATGGTGTAAATCCTGCTGGCGATCTATAGCCCGTTTTTAGAAGGTATTGTCGAATAATAGGTTAATCTTTTAATTGTTCCCAACTAGTTTTACTTCTAAACTGTGATAGTCTAGTTATTATACTGTCCGTTGATGACAGGTTTTTATCATCTAAATTTAAATATTGTTAATGCTCTCGTCACGATATGGCTGAAATATTGCCGATGTGACGTTAAATATTAACTCACTCACTCACTTCATTTTGGCTCAAAAACACTCTGGTTCGAAAAGACGACATCTGGATGCAAGCTCATCTGATGAAGATCATGATGTTACTTTAGATTCCTGGGCTCGATTCATAGTAATTGAAGCTTCAGACCATTCTCCAATCCAATTGAACTCTTTGACACTTCTAAGGCTGTCAATGGCTGATGTGGCGAAGTGAATAATGTTAGTCGCCTCCGTTCTGGTTCCTTACTTGTTGAATGTTCAAGTAAACAGCAGTCTCTGAACCTTTTATCCATCACTAAATTTACCAACGTTGAAGTTACTGTTACGGAACACAAAAATCTGAACTCTTGCAGGGGTATCGTACGAGATCGTGCTCGTTGTCTATCCGACCTGAGTGAAGTCGAGATCTTAGCTGAAATGAAACATCTAGGTGTGACACAAGAAAGTTACAAACATTTATCAATGACAATGCGTACGTTTAAAAAAGTCTTGGCTAAATTATGTTTGAAAAATATATTCACGTACGCCTATGTCGAAAGTATGGAATATGATCCAAAACATCAAAGGTAAGGGTTCTACATCTAGCATTCACCATCTTAAAAATGGGGATACATTATTGACAGATACTTCAGATATTGCAAGTAAACTTGGTGAGACATTCTTCCTCATCTAATAACTATGTACCCCAATTTCAAAAGTATCAAAAACAACAAGAAAAAGAAACTATTAATTTTAAATCTGATAATGGGGAAGATTATAATGAAATATTTTCAATCTATGAGCTTCATACTGCCCTTGGGCAAGCTCATGATACTGCCTACAGGAGCTGATAACATACATTATCAACTCCTGAAGCACTT
Organism: Haliotis rufescens; assembly: GCF_023055435.1. Taxonomy (NCBI): domain Eukaryota; kingdom Metazoa; phylum Mollusca; class Gastropoda; order Lepetellida; family Haliotidae; genus Haliotis; species Haliotis rufescens. The sequence goes on from NW_025963890.1 coordinate 63,479,262, forward strand.
ACCAGAAACATGTTTAGAAACCCTTCTATTAATATTTGATGAAATATGGACATCAGGAAACTTTCCGTCTTCATGGCGTGGTGCCATAGTTGTTCCCATACCAAAACCTGGACGGGATCATACTGATCCCTCAAATTATGGACCTATTTCGTTGACCAGCTGCGTATGGTCAACAATAGATTAACATGGTACTTGGAATCTAATAATTTAATTACTAACAGTGTTCGGAAAATTTCGGAAAAATCGAAGTTGGTTGGTTGGTTTGTTCTTTAACGCCGCACTCAGCAATATTCAAGCTATATGACGGCGGTCTGTAAAAAATCGAGTCTCGACCAGACAATCCAGTGATTAATATCATGAGCATCGATCCACACAATTGTGATCGATGACATGCATCAACCAAGTCAGCGAGCCTGACCACCCTATCCCGTTTGTCGCCTTTTACGATAAGCATAGTCGCCTTTTACGGCAAGCATGGGTTGTTGAAGATCTATTCTACCCCGGATCTTCGCGGGTCGAAAAATCGAAGTACTGTTGACAATTTGCTTAGATTGGAGTCATTCGTAAAGCATGCCATTTTTAACAAGCAGCATGCAGTGTCAATCTTTTTCGATTTAGAAAAAAATGGAAACATTGTATTTTAAAAGATTTACATGATTTTGGATAACGAGGCCGTTTCCCTAAATTTATATCCAAGTGTTTATCAGACAGACAATTTCAAGTTCGTGTGGGTTCAACCCTGTCTGATCATTATAATCAGGATCAGGGTGTCCCACAAGGCGGTATTTTGTCTGCCACGTTGTTTAGTATTAAAATATATAGCCTATCTAAGGTTTTAAACGATTCAATTGATTGGTCTCTATTCGTGGATGATTGTAATGTTTCATGCCGTGGTAAAAATATGAATATCGTAGAAAGGCAACTACAATTGTGTATAAATAAAATCCATAAATGGTCATTAGAAATTTATTTTAAATTTTCAAAATCTAAACCAAATCTCCATTTTCGATCAACATTTGCCCTTCTTACTGAACATCAAGTATTTGAAAAATGAATGCCTGAAGGCCCTTGACTTGAAAGTTCTTTCAAATTCCATGTGGGGAGGGATCAGAAAACCCTACTCCAACTCTACAGAGCCCTTAGCCGCTCCAAATTGGATTATGGTGGAGCTTGTAAAAGTAATTTCAAATGATAAGATACATCATCAAGCTCCAAATTTGATCTATGATGTAGCCTGTAAAAGTAATTTAAAATTATTAGATACAATACATCATCAAGCCCTGAGGCTTTGCCTTGGTGCCTTCAGAACTTCACCAATTAATAGTCCGTACATGGAGGCTGATGAGCCATCTCTAAAACAACGGCGTGTAAAACTATCATTACAGTACGTCACAAAACTATTTTCCAGTCAATCTAATCCAGCCTATGACTGCGTTTTTCATCCTCTGTATGAGAATCTGTATCAAAAGTAACAATCCCTCATTCCACCCCTTGGAATAAGAATAAAACTTGAAATATCTGCTGCAAAAATTGACCTCAATAACATCTCTCCCACCCAAACACTGTCATCTCCTCCTTGGCAACCAGTAAAGCCACAAGTAGATCTTTCCTTAAGTAAACTAAAGAAATCAGACACCATCCAACAAATGTAACAGCAAGAATATAATCAATTAGGAGGCACTTACAACACTTCCAAGTCTTTATTTTTCGATGGATCCAAAGATGGTGACGCAGTTGCTTGCGCCATTGTTATTGGATCCAGAACCATATCATCAAGATTACCAAATGACAGTTCAATTTTTACAGCAGAATCACAGGCAATATTAACAGCTCTCAAATACATTAATACTCAGTCTAAACATCAGTAGTTCAGCATATTTTCTGATCCCCTTTCTTGTCTTCAGGCCATTAAGAATATTTCATCCACGTTTACGCGAAATTATAGAATTACGTAACGATCTTGCGACTGTCCAGTACGACATCGTCTTTCGTTGGTTACCCAACCACGTTGGAATCATTGGTAACACAATGGCCGATGTTGCTGCAAAAGCAGCACAACAAATCAGTGACACCACTTCTTATCTCATATAGTGATTGTAAACCTGTAATAAGATGTTACATCAATGATCTGATGCAAAAGAAGTGGGACACCCATGTAGATATTAACAAATTATATGAAATAAAACCAACTATTGCTTACACCTCCTTGGGTTGTCAGTCCAGATTTGAAGAGGTCATTATGCGACGATGTCGTATTGGCCATTCTCGTTATACGCACGAATATTTGTTAAAAGCTGAAGATCCTTCATTCTGTATCCCTTGTGATGAGAGAGTCACCGTCAAGCATGTTTTGCTTGATTGTGTCGATTTCTCTCTCACAAGGGATAAATATTATCATTCATCTTCATTAACGGATCTTTTTAATAATGTCAGTACTCATTTAATTCTTGAATTTTTAAGAGAAATAGAACTTTTAGATAAATTTTGAATAGATGATATGCATTTTAAATAAGTTAAATATTAACATCAACTGAGATTATTGATGGTGGTGCCACTCGGGTAGTTAAAGTAGCGTAAAAATATTGTCCTCCTGCTAGTGCCATGAAAATCCATTCTCGATCAAGGTAAGTAATATTGACTTGAGTTTTAGTCCTTTGATTGTATTGTCATTTTGTTTTGTTTTGTAATATTGGCTAGTATACGGTACAGCCAATGATGACCAAAGTGATTGCATAAATCCTGCTGGGGAGTCATGCAGGAAGCATAGGTACTGTAAGTCCCCATGATCTCCAGTAAGGTGGTCTAACTTTGGTTATTAGTGGTCTATAGCCTTGTTTTAATTGATAGGACTTAATCTCTTATTGCTATATGTTTAAAGGAAATTATGATCTAGTTTGTTTTATTAAAAAACTGTGATATAACTTACTATTTTTCTGTCCTTTGTTGACAGATATTTTAGATTTAATACCTAGTTCACATCGCTATATGGCTGAAATATTGCCGATGCGATGTAAAATTTAACTCACTCACTCACTCACTATTGAAAGGTGAGGATCCTCCGTTTTGCATCCCTTGTGATGAACGAATCACGGTCAAGCATGTTCTGCTTGACTGTATTGATTTTTTCCATCACAAGGGATAAATATCATAGTGTAAAAACTGTTAAGGACCATTTTAGTCATGTAAATTCTCATTTAATATTGTGCTTTTTAAAGGAAATAGAATTAATTCATAAATTTTGATGTACATAATGAGTTTTTTTATATATTGGTAGTGCTAAATAATAACTTAGATTGTTAGTGGCTGTACCCTCGGGATGGGGTTGAATTAGCGTAAAATTATTGTCCCCCAAAGAGGTTATGTAAGTTCCACATCATTCAAAGTATTTTTATGCATGCCAGACTTTTAAACGTAGTATTTTCGTCATTTTAATATAAGGCTTAATTGGTAAACTATTGCCAGTTACTGAAGGGTGATATAAATCCTGCTTGGGTCCATGCAGGAAGCAAAGGTACTGTAAGTTCCCATGGTCCCTATTTTGGTGGTCACCCTTCAGTTACTGACGATCTCTAGCCCATTTTTATATTGCGTTGTTCTCTAATACTTCCTGCTTTTTATTATTCTCAACTAGTTTTAATTAAAATCTGTGATATTGTAGTTATTGTACATCTACCATCCGCCCGGCGAAGCATTAAACGTGACTCTTCCCAAACCCAACTTGTCTTTCTCGCAGTTGTGGCCATACTCTGTGACCTTGACACCATTGACGTCGCAGGTCCGTCAAAACGACACCTCGAACTGGTCGTCCAGCGCGAATACCTTCACCGCGTAAATGGTTTCTCACTGTCTGGGATGATATCGCACGCAATCCTGGTATTGCCGTTGTTGTAGGTAGTATGAATATGTCCTGTGCCCTAGTAGTGACACGTGGTCGACCGGATCTGGTATGGTCACGTGTTGTCGCGTGTGTCTGATAACAGTTCCACAGTCATGGTGCTGTGTTTCAGTGCCAGGCTCTCACGTGGTTGTGTTTTTGCGAGTAATCAATCTTTTCACCAAATTTTTGCAGTACCTCATTCTTTCCAAACAAATCAATCCCAATCCGTGCAGAAATGACCAATTTATTTTGGTATTAATTTTGTATGGATGTCGGCAACAACTTCTGAGCAAGAGTCGCATTTCGCTCTAGAAAGAGCAAGCTCGATTGCACCTCAAAAGTTGTAAAATGTAAACACCAATACTGCTGAAATATTGCTCTGCAAAAAGGAAAAGTTGACTATTGGAAAGTTGAAGTCATCCCACCTGTCATACATTCTTGTGGAAAGTGTTTTTTTCACTCTGAATGTTTGTACATAGATCTACATATACTCAACAACAAAAGTTCCTGTGACACCAATATTTTAGTGTATTTTTCAAACAAGTAAAGTTTGGTTTTCAATATTGTAGTACATTATGGAATCAAGTCACAAAAACGCAACTGCTACAGAAAAGCATGCATTCCATGCAAAAGTTGACTTTTATGCAAGCCCCATGCATTTCACTACCCAAGAATGAGTATAAAAACATGTGCGTTAACGGGATTCCATATGCATTGTTTAGCATCGTGCTGACAACAACCACTCAGAAAAACAACAAAATTACGCAATTATTCAACATTACGAAATGCCACGCCTGTCCGTAAATGAGTGTCTGCGAGCTATTGGTATGCTTGAAGCAGGGGGCACTCGTGAAGAGCAACCTCCCCGTGGTGAGTGCTGGGTAACGCTAATAGCTCTTCCCCGTGTGGACTCGGGGTAGAATTTGTCCACAGCACCCCATTGCTGGTCGTAAAAGGCGACCAAATTGGGCAACCTGTTTGCCGTGGGTTGCGCCCCTGTGTCGGTGGAGGACGGGATCCAGGAACAGCGTTCTGCCCAATACACCACTTTGACCCTTACTTCGCCTAAATGGGTGGTAGAATGGGCCCGATTCTATCAATCGGCTGGTCACGCCAAGCCCTGTGCATAACATTGTGAATGCACACACGTGATTTTTATAAATGTATTATTTACACTTGGCCTTATATAACATGTTTACATTCTCAAATTATTATGTCACAATTTGCCTAGAGTCTTATGCCAGAAGATGGTGCCTCATGGGCTCTGGTGATGTTGACCTCCGAATAATGTATGTTTCCAATTTCTTTTCATGGGCCGAACCAGTCTGGCATTAAATTGGTAGACAAATACAGCTGTTCGCATCATATTCTCTGGAGTATAACATCCCTGTATCCCTGGTGTCAGCATCCTGGATATCCGGTGCAATTTGACACCGTCCTTGTTGTCACTCGGTGGTGGGTGGGGAGCAGGGGTGTGGAATAATTTTCTTTCATCATGGTACTACAACAATCTGGTTCCTCTCGAAATGAAAAGAAGAGAAGTATTGAGGATATAGATCAATCAAATGGAAATAATTCTTCAAACATTGATTCTTGGGCTAGATTCCTAGTTATTGAGGCTAAGGATCAACTACCCATTAAACTGAACCCGTTTGCTATCTCTAAAGCAGTTTCTGGAATTTGTGGAGAGGTGAAAAATGTCACCCGTCTTCGTAGCGGCTCACTTCTGGTTGAGTGTGCACGGAGACAGCAATCTCTCAATCTTTTGTCTATCACAACATTTGCCAATATTGAGGTTGCTGTGTCTGTGCACAGAACATTGAATTCTTGTAGCGGCATCGTTCGCGACCGGGCTCGTTGCTTGTCGGACATGTCGGAAGATGACATTGCTGCAGAGTTAGAAGAGCAAGCTGTCAATGCAGTAAAACGTTTCACTGTCAAGAAAGAAGGTGTCATAACAAATACAAACACATATCTCTTGACTTTTGCGCGTACATCGATTCCGCAATCAATTAAGGCAGGTTACATCAATATCGGAGTGGAGGTGTATGTCCCCAATCCACTCCGATGTTACAAATGCCAACAGTTCGGTCATGGGTCAAAATCTTGTCACAACTCTGTGGTGTGTCATCGTTGTGGTGGCTCCCACGAAAATTCCGACTGTGTAAATGATATTAAATGCCGACTGTGTAAATGATATAAAATGCTTTAACTGTCATGGCCCACATCCTGCCTCATCAAGGTCCTGCCCTGTGTGGCAAAGAGAATAAAAAATCATGAAAATTAAAAGTGAACAAAACCTATCATACCTAGATGCCAAGAAACTCTTCACAAATCAGACCTCAACTCCTTCTCACTTAACCTACTCTGCTGCAGTCACTCATTCTGCAGCAATGTCCTCTATTTCATGTCAGACTGACTTGACATGGGTCAAGTCTAAACATCCTGTTGACAAAGATTCAATCCATCAGATTATTTCCGAAGTCACTCAGTCTAGTGCTAGATCTCAGACAGAGAGTCCGCCTGACAAACAATCCTCAACGTCTGTTTCACAACAAGCCACCGTTCCTTTAACAAGAAAAGAAAGAAAAAAACTAAATAGACAATCAACACCAACCGTCCCTACCCCTTCTGAGGTTCCACTATGGAACTTTTTTGGACCTCTGGATATGGAGGTCACTCTGTCCTCACAGGACAGGTCCCAATTGAGCCACCATTACTCAGTTGTCCAATCTACTGCAATGGAATTGCAGAGGACTTAGACATAATTTCATTGAGATCCAATTATTGATACAAGATTTACAACCGTCAGCACTATGTCTTCAAGAGACTTATCTCAAAAGTACAGATCAGTTTACCTTAAGACAGTTCGATGATTATCATTCCTTTTCTTCTCCTGGATATAAAGCAACGGAAGGCTCAACTATTTTGGTGCGGCAGGGCATCATACATAGCCCTGTCGCTCTTAATACCAATCTTCAAACTTTTGCTGTTCGTCTGACTCTGCACATTGCTTTTACACTGTGCTCTTTGTCGAAGATCAGAAGAAGGAGGGATATACAGTCTGATCTTCAAAATCTGTATGACCAGCTCCCAAAGCCCTGCATCATCATGGGAGATCTGAACGGACACAACCCGCTTTGGGGAAGTGCAAATACAAGTCATAAAGGAAAAATCATTGAGGAATTTATTTCTGACAACAACCTGTGTATATTTAATGATGATTCTGCCACATATTTACATCCAGCCACTGGGTCGTATTCTGCCCTCGATCTGTCACTCACAGACTCAAACTTGTATAATGAATTTGCATGGTCAGTCCATGATGACCTCTGTGGGAGTGATCATTTTCCCACTATACTTAAAACTGATAATCCTACTGATGAGCCACCATCATGCAGATGGAACTTTACCAAGGCTAATTGGTCCTTATATGAGGTACTGTGTACCGACAAAATAAAACATGACATTTTCCAGAATATTCCAGATCCGATACAGTTGTTTTCGGATTTACTGAATGACATTGCTGAACAAACCATTCCTAAGTCCTCTGCGAATCTCCATATTCGTAAACCATGGTTTACTAATGACTGCAAACAGGCCAGAAAGCAGAAAAATATTTTCGCCGACATCCTACAGTCAATAATTTGGATATGGTTAAAATTAAAAATGCCAAGGCACGACGTGCTTTTAAACAAAATAAGCGACAAACTTGGAGGAATTATGTCTCCAAAATAAATTCCCGTACACCCATGTCCAAAGTGTGGAATATGGTTCAGAAAATAAAAGGCAAAGGCTAAAAATCTTCTGTTCATCATCTTAAGGATGGTGATCAGTTATAAACTAATAAAAATGAGAATGCAAATAAGCTTGGAGAAACGTTAGCAAAACATTCTTCAACATCTAATTATGTCCCGAAACAACAGGAAAAGATGAAGTTAATTTCTCTTCTGATAATGGTGAAGACTATAATGAAGTCTTCTCATTACATGAGCTACATACCGCCCTTGGGCAAGCTCATGACACAGCAGCGGGAGCTGATAACATACACTACCAGCTTTTAAAACATTTACCTGAATCATGTCTGGAGACACTTTAAGATATATTTGATCAAATATGGACCTCAGGGAATTTTCCTCCTTCATGGCATAATGCCATTGTAGTCCCAATACCAAAGCCTGGCCGGGATCATACAGATCCCTCTAACTATCGACCTATATCCTTAACAAGTTGCGTATGTAAAACCATGGAACGAATGATGAATAATAGATTAATTTGGTATCTGGAAACCAATAATCTAATTACAAATATCCAATGTGGTTTCCGGAAAAATCGAAGTACTATCGACCATTTAGTACGATTAGAATCCTTTGTGCTATTGTAAATAAACAACACGTAGTATCAATTTTCTTTGATCTTGAGAAAGCATACGATACTACTTGGAAGCATGGCATTTTAAAAGATTTACATGATTTTGGTTTGAGAGGTCGTTTACCTCATTTTATATCACAATTTTTAACAGACCGACAATTTCAAGTCCGAGTGGGTACCACCCTGTCTGACCATTATAATCAGGATCAGGGAGTCCAACAAGGCAATATTTTGTCTGTTACCTTGTTTAGTATTAAAATAAATAGTCTGTCCAAGGTTTTAAGTGATTCAGTTGATGGATCACTGTTCGTTGATGATTTTGATATATCTTGTCGTGGTAAAAATATGCATACCATAGAGAGGCAGTTACAAATCTGTCTCAATAAAATTCACAAGTGTTCTCTCGAAAACGGGTTTAAATTTTCTAAATCTAAAACCAACTGTATACACTTCTGCAGAAAATATAAGCCGCATAAAGACCCTGAAATATTTTTGAATGGCACCCCTATCAAAGTTGTAAAAGAGGCCAAATTCTTGGGACTCATCTTTGATAGCCATTTAACTTTCTTACCACACATTAAATCACTTAAAGCTAAATGTCTGAAGGCACTAGATTTGTTGAAAGTTGTATCAAATTCAAAGTGGGGAGGGGATCAGACAACCTTCTACACTTATACAGGTCATTGATCCGTTCAAAACCTTATTACGGCTCCATCGTCTATGGTGGAGCCTGCAAAAGTAATTTTAAAAAAAACTGGATACTATCCATCATCAGGGCCTGAGGCTTTGCCTTGGAGCCTTTAGGACGTCTCCAATTCACAGTCTGTATGTAGAAGCGGATGAACCTTCTCTTAAACAACGCCGTCTGAAATTATCATTACAATATGTCACTAAATTATATTCTAATCAGTCAAATCCAGCTTTTAATTGCGTCTTTAATCCTCTTTACCAAGACATTTATAATAACAAATCGTCTCTTGTTCCACCACATGGAATCAGAATCCAGTCTGCCATGTCTGCTGCCGCTAATATTAAACTGCAAGATATAGCTCCCTTTCAACTGTTTTCATCACCTCCTTGGCAAATGGTAAGGCCGATCTCACATTAACCAAATTAAAAAAATCTGAAACAAATCAACTAATTTGTCAACAACAATATAATGAATTAAGGAACACTTATGATACTTATAAGTCCATATTTACAGATGGATCTAAGGATGGTGACGCTGTTGCCAGCGCAACTGTCATTGGATCCAGAACCATATCGACTAGATTACCGAATGACAGTTCCATTTTTACAGCTGAATCACAGGCAATATTAACTGCTCTCAAATATATATATACTCAATCTAAACATAAACGGTTCATTGTCTTTTCTGATTCACTTTCCTGTCTTCGGGCAATTAATAATATATCTTGTAAACATCCACTTTTACGAAAAATAATAGAACTACATAATGATCTTGCTACTGGCCAGTACGACATCGTCTTTTGTTGGTTACCAAGCCATGTTGGTATCACTGGTAACACAATGGCTGATGCTGCTGCTAAAGCAGCACTCACCAAATCTGTGACACCACTTCTCATCCCATATAGTGATTATAAACCTATAATTAGATCTTACATCCATGATCTGATGCATAAGAAGTGGGACACCCAAGTAGGTATCAATAAATTACATGAAATTAAACCAAATATCGGTTATACCTTCTTGGGTTGTCAGTCCAGATTTGAGGAGGTCATTTTACGACGATGTCGTATTGGCCATAGCAGATACACTCACGAATATTTGTTGAAAGGTGAAGATCCTCCATTTTGTATCCCTTGTGATGAAAGAATCACGATCAAGCATGTCTTGCTTGACTGTATTGATTTTGCCATCACAAGGGATAAATATTTTAAATCATCACCTCTCAAGGTTCTTTTTTATAATATTGATTCTCATTTAGTTATTGGGTTTTTAAAAGAGATAGAATTGTTTAACAAATTTTGATAATATGTATTGTATAAAATGAATGACCTTTTAAAAATTGGTAGAACGAAATTATATCTGAGTTTGTTACTGGCCGTATCCTCAAAGGGGGTTGACGAAGTGTAAAATTATTGTCCCCCTGAGAGGATATGTCATTCAAAGAATATTTCTGGCTACTAGTTGTTTAAACGTAGAATATTTGTATTTTTACTTGTGGCTTACTTTGCATACAATCGCCAGTTGCTGAGGGTATGATGTAAATCCTGCTGGGGTCCATGCAGGTAGCAAAGGTAACGTAAGTCCCCATGGTCCCCAGTATGGTGGTCTGCCTTCAGTTGCTGACGATCTATAGCCCGTTTTTATATTGTGTCGTCTGTTATAATCTGATTATTTTATTGTTCTAAAACTAGTTTTACAATTAGAATCTGTGATATTTTGCTACTTGTTATACTGTCCTTCGACGACAGGTCTTAAGATATTATATAAATGCATAACTTGCTCAAGTCACGATATGGCTGAAACAATGCCGATGTGACTTTAAATATTAACTCACTTACTCACTCACTCACTCACTCACTTGAAGCAGGATGGAGTCAACGTGAGGTTGCAAGACAATTTAACGTCCACAGAAACGCCGTTTGGTGTTTATGGTAACGTTGGCAACAGACGAATGCAGTCAGAGACCATTCTCGGAGTGGCAGGCCACGCGTACCCAATATTCGACAAGACAACTGGATTCGAACAACACACCTACGAAATCGATTCAAGCCAGCAACAGTGACTGCAAGAAACATCCCTGGCCTTCGATGAATATCTTCACAAACCGTACGTCGTCGCCACCTCAGATGTGCAGGGATTGTCGCCAGAAGACCCGCCAGACGTCCCATTTTGACAGGAAACCACCGTCAAGCACGTCTGCAGTGGTGCAGACAGCGTCTACGCTGGACGGCCATGAAGTGGGGACAAGTTCTATTAACTGACGAGTCTCGTTTTCACCTCAGCCACAGCGATGGACGGATTCGAGTGTACCGACGTCGAGGTGAACGTTACATCAATCATTGTGTCATGGAAGAAAACCGATTCGGGGGTGGGATTACAGCTAGTGGGATTACAGCAAGACAGAGGACCCGTTTGATAGTGGTAGAGGGAAATCTCAATGGACAGCGCAACCGCAACGAGATCATCGGCCCTGTTGCCCTACCGATTTTGTATCGTCATGGCACTTCTCAACATGACAACGCCCGGCCTCATATTGCTCGACTTGTTCAGGAATCTCTTCAACAAAACAACGTGAATGTCATCCACTGGCCGGCTCGCTCCCCTGATCTCTCACCAATCGAGCACATGTGGGATGAGTTGGATCGTTGGCTTCGACGTCAACCACGTGTTCCACAGACAGTCCAGGAACTTCGAAACATGCTCCAGCAGATATGGACAGATATCCCACAGGACGTTGTGCGACGCCTGGACCATTCCATGAGATGAAGATGTGTTGCTTGCATCGCAACCAGAGGTGGACACACAGCTATTGATTTGTAAATTGACATTTTGACATGTTCATATTTTTATGAAATCACGCATTTTCTGAAGTCAGTATGGCAAATTAAACCATTTGAACACTTACAGGGGTCTTTTATCTGTTGCAAACCGAAATTGTTTCATATTTTGTAAAAAACATAACTTAAAATCTTATTCAATGTCACAGGAACTTTTGTTGTTCAGTATATAAAAGAGAAGTTGGGGTCTCACTCGTCTCCTTGTGTTTCCATCCCTTTTCGTGCTTATATCCTGTGTAAATATTGGTCTTGTCTATTAGTCTAACCGTTTGAAAGTGAGGTGAAGCACTTTATGTCATACTATAACATTTTTAACGTTAGTTTTGTATCAGTGCATGTTCGCAATGTTAGGTAAAATAACTGTTAGAATATTTCGTTTATATAGTGCATTTGCTCATGATTGTACACTATATAGCTATATTCTATGCTCGCACCATCACAATGTTCTCCAAACAAGGCGATAAGGTGTCAGCTGCACCTGTTACACAGGATGGTACTCTATCGTTACGATTAACTGATGGAAGTTCCATTTTTACGGCAGAGGCTAAGGCTTTACTATTAGCCATGCAATTTATTGAACGTTCAAAGGAGAGCAGTTTTATCATTTTTTCTAATAGCTTATCCTGCTAACTGGTAATCAAGAACCGCAAAACTGACCATCCCCTTTTGGTTGAAATTTTGAAATATCATTTGAATTTGTCTGTGGCTGACAATGACATCATATTTTGTTGGCTTCCCAGTCGTGTTGGCATCACAGGAAATTCTAAAGCAGATTCTGCAGCTAAAGCTGCTCTTGGGAAATCCGTGTCGAGAGGTATTTTTCCATATACTGACCTAAAACTTGATATTTGTCAATATGTTGGCCATATGTGGCAGCAAAAATGGAATAAACAAGTATTGAATAAGCTTCATGCCATACAACCCTTGATCGGTAATCATGCCCTTACTGGATTATGTCGTCAGGATGAAGTTGTAATCAGAAGGTGTCGTATTGGACACAGTCATTTGACTCATTCCTTTTTATTGAAGGGAGAAGATCCCCCTCAATGTAAACCTTGCCATGGTCCTTTGACTATCAAGCACCTTTTGTTGGAATGTGTGGATTTCGCACTTATTCGTCAACGTTTTTACACAGTTCAAACTATTTCTGAACTTTTCAATACCGTTTCTAACCACGTAGTTTGAGCCTATTTGAAAAAACTTAAACTGTATGAAAAGATATAGATTTTAATTTTGAATGTCAGTTTTTACTGCCTACTGTGATAATGGACTGAAGTTTTAGTGATCGTCGTCATCACTTTTAAATAATGTTGACTAAAGGAAATTGATTTTGTTTTTCTAGCCGCGAATAGCTGGGATATTGCTGATGCGGCTTAAAGCAACATTTACTCACTCACTCACTCACTCAAAATGTTCATTTTCCAATAAGCCATACCACGCGTGCCAAGCTGTGCAGATGCTACTTGTTATTTGTGACCCTGACAATCAACCTCCTCATCCTTACATAAAGGTTGTCATAGATCAATTAATCTTCCACCATAGCACTGTCCTATTTACATACAATCTATTAGTTAGAAGGTAGACACAATTTTATGGATAAAAACTTCTTTGATACTGTGAAAAGCGACGTTTCGGTATAGATCCTTATACCGTTGTCAAGCAAGACTGAATGAGGGACATAGTACAGAATATATGTAGTAGGTGGAGGATTAACAGGATCGCTAATATTGCTGATATGGTCCGAGATGGCTGATTTACTGTCGAATTTAATGGTGGAGGTTTTGTGCTCTTTCAATCTGGTGTTGATGGGGCGGGATGTTTCACCTAAGTTAGATTGTCCACACTTGCTGTCAATTTTGTAAACTACACCTTTGGGCTCTTGGGGTTTGGTTGTGTTCCTGCCGTTGGCTCTTAGCAGGGTCTTGAGGGAGTTGGAGCTGGTGAAGTGGGTGTCGATGTGGGCTTGCTGTTTGAGGAGGCGGCTGATGATGTGGGAGGCTTTTCCTATGAACAGGAGGGCGATGCGGAAGGGCGCTGATTCGGGTTTAAGGGTCGCAGGTCTGGGTGTCGGATGTAGTACAGAGGTGATGACTTTGTCGACGAGTTTGGGGGGATAATTGTTGATGTGGGTGAAGACTTGGCGGAGGTGTTCGATCTCACGTTTGTGGTCAGCAGAAGAAAGGTTGATGGCTCGTTTGGTGAGGGTGGATATGATGCCAGTCTTGGTTCTAAGGGGGTGGTTGGACGTGAAGTGGATATACTGGTCGGTGTGGGTGGGCCAGATTGAAAGAGCACAAAACCTCCACCATTAAATCCGACAGTAAATCAGCCATCTCGGACCATATAAGCAACTGTCCTAATCACAACATCAACTGGGACAACGACCAAATCCTCTCCAACAACCTCCATGATTTCACTAAAAGAAAACTAACAGAGGCAGTCCACATTCGCCGCCACAAGCCATCAATCAACAGAGATCAAGGCTATTTCAAGGCTACCTATGTTATCCCACTCATGTCAGCAATTGTTATTACTGTTAATCCTCTACTGTTAATCCTCCACCTACTATATATATTCTGTACTATATCCCTCATTCAGTCTTGCTTGACAACGGTATTAGGATCTTTTCCGAAACATCGATTTTTACAGTATTAAAGAAGTTGTAATCCATTAAATTGTGTTTACCTTGTCATCCGTCAACTTCTAAGTAATGCCTATCAAACAATTTATAAGATAGAATGTTAGTTTTGACCTAAACTTTAGTCTAATTTCAGTTAATATTTGTATTAACGATATATTTGACTCTCTATGAATATACTGATGACAATACCTAGTCCCAGTCCTTGCATTCACGTCCATCTTGTTATGTTTTCCTTTTTTTATGGTGGCTGATAAGGGTCATCGCCATATCGCTCTGAAAAACCCACGCAAAATGGCGACAAAAGTGATAGTACGACACGACATTGCGATATCGCGACACGATATAGCGATGTTGCGATACAGCCAAAAACGAAATAGCGATAACTCGCAACGACAGGGCGATATGGTAACGCGATACGGCGAAATGGTGATAAACCGACATAGCGATATTGCGATATGTCGATATTGCTCAGTCGCCATTTGTGAAATAAAGGAAAGCGGATATGTAGGATCATACTGTACTTCTTTCATAATAAGAGAGCGGGAAGTAAGTTAGATAAACGCACTCATAAGCCTATAGTCTGCAATAGCAGGCACCCTACATCTAA
Source organism: Haliotis rufescens (assembly GCF_023055435.1). Classification (NCBI taxonomy): domain Eukaryota; kingdom Metazoa; phylum Mollusca; class Gastropoda; order Lepetellida; family Haliotidae; genus Haliotis; species Haliotis rufescens. The sequence continues at coordinate 63,494,285 of NW_025963890.1, forward strand.
GCGTTGCTCAATTGTGCCTTCATAACAAATTATTCCATCCTAGCCACAAAATGTGTTTTTCTTATTCAATGGCAATACGACTGATCAAGTGAACGAATTAGAAACGTGTAATTATCACCGAATCCTACAAGTTAGGCGAATACAATGTGCTGTTATGATCTAGAAGAATTTCACATTCGTATTGTGAAACAATACATCAGTTAACAACAGTTAAGTTTATTGTACAGTGTCAAATGCATATAAACTCCTAAAACGCAGTTACACATTGTTTGCACACCCAAACACTTGATAAGTAATGACATATTGCAAAAATGACACATGACAACAGTGGACACGTGTCCAATATGAAGACATTAAACGGAAATTACTTCCCTCATTATTACGCTGCCACTGTCATCTCTGTTTGCTCAGTTTGCATCAGTTCAGTACAGCATAAATCACTGTACTCAAATCTATACTAAGACTGTACACATGGATAAAACAAAGTTCTATTATTTTTTTAAACGTTGATTACTTGACAAAGACAAAATGACATTTTAAAACCCGAAGAAGTTGTTTCTTGTTATTAATAAGTAGATGTTATTCTTTACAAGAATATTAACTTGGTCAAATAATACACGGAAATTTCATTAAGGAAAACAACTATTAGGCATATAACAAATCTTCAGAGTTTTTGACAATATTACATATGATGGGTTTTTTTAAATAATAATTCATTTGACGGCGATATAAGCCCGTGAGACCTGGGACATTTGGATGTTATTGAAAGGTACATGAATATACATGTAAATAGTTGTTGGCGTAAAATCTAGCACACAAAACTCAAGGGTACATGATGATTATGAAAGGGTATCTCTGTAGTCACTTACAGGTTATGAAAATCTGGGTTATAATATAGTGTGCAAAAAAGGACACCAATGTCTAGCAATGAAAGTTAGAACACAAGAACATTTCCTTAAGGACATTTCTGAAGAAATCAAGCTCCAAACACAACACTGTGACAGTCTTGAAGCACATGACCTTGGACAGCACGTGCACGGGTTGGTATACCACATTTACCATTGTCACTCAGACTCGGTTGTGTTTGTTTGTTTGTTTAACGCCGCACTTCGCAATATTCCAGCTATATGACGGCGGTCTGTAAATAATCGAGTCTGGGCCAGACAATCCAGTGATTGACATCATGAGCATCGTTCCACACAATTGGGATACGATGGCATGCATCAACCAAGTCAGCGAGCCTGACCACCCGATCCCGTTAGTCGCCTTTCACGACAAGCATAGTCGCTTCTATGGCAAGCATGGTTTCTATCCCGGATCTTCACGGGTCGACTCGGTTGTGAGTAGACGTATATTGTAGACGTATCAAACACTGAAAGACACTTTATGAAACACATTTAAACACTGATAATGCGGCGTTTGAAACGTGCTGAACATTTACGTGTCATAGGCATGTTGCAGGTGGGCACACGTCTGAATGTGGTTGCCCAAACGCTACACGTTTCTCAATCTGTCATCAGCAGATTATATACCTGATACTTTAAAAAAAAAACTTCATTTGCGTGACGTACCCATGATATGCATATAGCCGCTACATTCCCATGTGACCAGGGGGTGGTAGGACATTTTCAATCATTTGAAATAGAAGCAGTCGACATTGTACAGTATAAAAAAAAGATAAAGATAGGTAAGACAGATGAGGAAGTAGATAGGAGGGGTGAAGTTTGTTTTATCATTGTCTGCAGCTGAATGATATTTAAGTGCGTTTCCTTATATGTAAGGATGCATGTATACGTAAGTGATTAAGTAGAAAGCTTTGGCAGGGTCTCCAAGTAGAAAGGACTGTTTTGTCATTTCTTCTCTAGTATCTATTTGTGTTTCATTCCAAGTTTGAAATTTATGAATCAAATTTCTAACTTTATGGCTATCATAGAAGAGATGCTCGACATTGCAGAAGTAACATTTAATGTCTGTAGATATTCCTATTTTGTATAAAAACGATTGTGTTGCTGTAATGCGATGTGATATGGTATGCTGAAAGTTCCTAGTTTTATTGTCAATGCTGCCTTGGTTATTACATTTAGAACATAAGGGGGTGTTCTTTGATAGCGGTAGTCCCCAATTTTGATTCCCATGTCGTGGATAATTTGTTTAATGGTTCACTCGTCTTATCACATAACATTTGATAAACAACAAACAGATAACGTTGATGATCGACGCCACTCTGGACGCCCGAGGTCAAAAACTCTCGTCAGAGCGGTGGCATTAAGATATCGGTTTTAAACTGCCACTCAAAATAAGGGACCGCTTGCAACAGGCAACTAGTGTAAGACAACTGTGTCACCCCAATGAAGACAGTCAGGCAGTTGCCACTTTGTGTCAACACCCATAAGTGAATGGGTTTAACGCCGCGTTTAACAATTTAAATCATCTAAATGAGGAAGGAAAGCCCGAAGTGATGCAGGTCTCAGACGTTTACCACATCAGTGAAACCCACGAGCACGGGTATAGTGCTGACAAACCTAGAAACATAATCGGGGCGAACCGGGAGTCGAACCCACAATCATAGGTTTTGCAACTCTGCACAGCGAATCGCGGCGCCTTAGATGACTGGGCCTGCTCACCACCTATGAACACAGCCAACCAGTCGACTCAGCGTGTCACCCTTCTTGAATATATGTCATTACTTTTAAATGTCTTCAATGCTTTAATAGTGTTGCAGCTGATCGGTTCCATTAAACAGACAGGCCAGAAGATTCAGATACTCCCGAGGCTCAATATATCCGACCATGGGCAGCTCTGGGCATTCCCACTTTGACAGTATGTGGCTTCAGCACCATGATTCCAGAAAGCGATCTGCTGTTTCCTGCTAGTGAGGTAGCTGTAGCCGGAGAAGTTGGTGATCTTCGCAGTGAACTCTTACATTTGGTCTTGCGAAATGTGATGTGATAGGACGGAAATTGAAATATGAATGAGGGGCTTTAATTTCTATGCGATTGTGGTGGAAATGGAGGTCAAGGAGCATTTTCCTTGGCAACAGTTACATAACAGTTATGTAAGATATAAGAAAACTTCGTGACATCACGTCGTCGTGTTGTACAGTAAACCCACCAGTCAGTTGAAATATGTGAACTTCATTCAACCAAAGTGGTTTCAGGGCACCCCACTATGTTTTAACCAATACCTTAAATTGTAGCTTGTATCTAGAGTATATCTCATACCAACCTACATTCACTCATTCCAAATACCATACCAACTGAGAATATCAGCAACTTTAATGTTGGTGTCATCTAATGTCGTAACATGTCCCAGAGCAAATACGTTTCCAATATAATCATGAAAAATCTCGACCAAAATGTCAATAACAGAATGAAATAACACAAAATTATCACTCTACTCCATTTGTTCGTCGTATCCACCGCTCCGTTGTGATCCCATGTGTCATTGCTCATGCTGTGATTTATAACCCCATAATGCAAACGTTTTCTCAGAAACTACACAAAGTAGAGCCATGGAACTTGTGTTCTGCACTGCACCTTTCATGTTCCAACAACCTCTCAGCAACGTTGGTTGGTTTGTTGTTTAACTCTGGACCAGACAATCCAGTAATTGACATCATGAGCATCGATTCACGCAATTGGGATCAATGACATGCATCAACCAAGTCAGTGAGCCTGACCACCCGATCCCGTTAGTCGCCTCTTACGACAAGTCTCAACAACGACAACCTGGTCCTTATTAACAGGTTTTCTTTTAAGTGCTCATTACTTACATGTCATTTATCCGATTTTATTCAATCGTGGTACAAAGGTTTACCAAGGGACACTATACAATATGACTTTATTAACGTTACTACCTTGCTTCCATGGCAACGGAAAGCAACATCTGCAGAGCTGATTGATCGATATTTAGAGGTTTCGTTCAAATTTGTTATGTGGGCACAATGTATTTTAGGACCGAATAGGCAATGTAATGTAACCCGAGGCATCTGCTTTGCCGAGATTTAGATGTTCGATTTCGTTCAAAGATATTTAGATATAGGTTTGCACACAAGGCTCTCTGATTGTTCTAAATTAAGATAATTAATCCTATTTATTTTCCCATTCTTATAGGCGCTCTAGGTGAATCTATGAATCTAGGTGTGGGTGATCAGCACAAGGTCCAGTAAAATAACCCCATCCAGTAATCCAAGGTGGTCTCACAGTCGCATTTTGTAATTAACATTTCGCAAACATCTGAATCAGTAAATATATACTTATGAAGTCGTTTTGAAAATCCTCGTGAACATCATTTCATTAGATTGTTAGTATACTGTACCCCTGCAACGAACGGTACTTAAAATGATCTCAGCGTGTCCGCTTATGTGTCGGTCTGTCCACAGAAAATAACTTTCCGGACAATTCCTTCTGAACTAATTGACTGATTACAATTAGAAATTGTAGACGTGTCCACTTCAACATGTAGTTGGGCACATTGCAATTACTTTTTTTCATTTCGGTAGAGTCATTGCCCTTTATTACTTCGTCATTTCAATTTGTCTGGACAATTTCTAAACTATTACATCGATTTCTTTCAGATATGTACGTAGGCGTAGCTACGAACACTGTATGGTATGCCTTCATTTCCATTACATTCTAACAACCCACCACTATGGCTGGGACGGGTATCTCGGGTACCCGGTCGGGTGGGTACTGAGTAGGACCCGGGTACCTACAGTACTACCCGGACCCGTTGTTAGTCACGTGATTATATTGTTTAATGGCAAAACTATCTATCACATTTCTTTCCGACTATGCACACATTCTTTCTGACTTTATATGTTTTTTATAATGATAAAACATCAGTCAAAGTCAGTGTATGCATGACCAGATCGGATTATACCTGTATCTAAATTTATTTTGACAGGAGTACGGTCAAACGGTTCCCAATCGGATATGTTTTACCTATCTCTTGAGACCTACACTGGGTACCCGGGTAGGGTTCGGTAATATGGGGGTGGGTACCCGTGTAGTAAATTTGGACTCGTCCCAGCCCTACCCACTACCATCTTGGTTTGTTCTGCTTCAAAATGACTCCACCGACAAGTCGCATCCGCCGAAGTTAGAGGTTTATGCGTGTGGTCATTGTGGTAGGGTTTCCATAACACATATACATGTTGAACGAAATCGGACAATTACAACATTTCAATCAACCAGAGTCCTCCTTTCCGTGGCTTTGGTATTAGGATAGTAACGGAAATTGGGTTACCTTGTACAGCACCATAGGATACCCTTTGTACTACAGTAAGTGTGATAGAAATCGGATAAAAGGGTCATAAAACCTACACATAGCAACCAGGTGGTCGTTGTAGAGAGGGAATCCAAAATGATTAGTCATTTGGACATCTAGACAAAGTAACGATCAAATAAATCGGCAACGTTTCATGAATGTCCCATAAGTATTATTTCATTGTGATAACCCTAAACGAAAAAAATAATAATATTTGTCACTTCAACCTTTAATGCAAACATGTTTACTTTAAGAGTGCATGTCATCGATCCCAATTGCATGGATCGATGCTCATGATATCTACCACTGGATTGTCTGTTCAAGACTCGATTATTTACAGACCGCCGTGATTTGGCTTGAATATTGCCGAGTGTGGCGTAAAACAACAAACCAAACCAAACCAAACCAAACCAAACCAAACCAAAACTTTAAGAGTAAGTTTTACATTAAGAGTTGTAACAAGGATTAGCCCGCAAACCTTAATGTAAAATATTTTACATAAAGAGTGGTAATTACATTAAGGGTTGTAACAATTCTGTCAAACTCTTGTTAGCATGTCACTGGTTTGTTGTATGGCAGGAGTATAGCTGCGAGGAAACAGGCAACAACTACTTACCTTTTATGCAAATTAAGGGACTGGCGGTTCCTACCGGCAGGACAGGGCATGCTTACCCTTTTTGCGACCACCTGGTGTCATCAGTGTTTTTCAATGAACCATTTATCTAATGTTCCCCAATCGTTTTCACTTTTCGTCAGACAATCGAGACAGAGTACCAGTATTATGTGGCGTTAAATTTAAACTCACTCACTCACTCACTCACTCACTCACTCACTACTGAGGTTAAAAGATATTTATCTACAATCGTGGTCATTTTCGTTGACATTATCGAATAAATGTTTGTATTACAGAATTTGGAAAACAAATATATACACTGAACAGTATCTGTTTTATGTAAATATATAGAAATACCGCAATTCATTGGCAAGATTTCGATGTTCATCTCATGATTTATGCATCGAGAGTGGGAGATACACAAAAGCACCAAGGGCAGAAAGACTATGTAAAATGTGTAATGAGCAAGATATAGAGGATGAATATCACTTTTTACTTGTATGTCCATTGTACTCCACTGTGAGAAAAAAATATATTCGTGTACTGAAGTAGCTCAAGTATCAAGAAAGGCGCAAACTGGAATGTCCTCAATGTAAACTTCAACTTCATTAGAAGTTCCTACTTCTCCTTGAGGCAGTTGCCGGTGTTTGGGGCTTTGAGAATTGCCTAAAAGTAGCCCCTCCCCATAGGCCCGGGCAAGTTGAAAGGGCGCCTCTAATGATCCAATAAGACACGACAACCATAGGCTAAATGGCCTGGATATCCACATCTGTAGCAAATAGGTGTGTTTCCTTGAGGTTGTCTGTTATTCCACTGTGACGTGGTACGTCCACCTGTCGGCTGAGACTGCTGTAGGCTGGGGGGCTGATACTGTGGCGCAGCTGCACCCTGTGGGGCATCCCCTGACTCTGCCCCCCTCCAAGTAATCGTTCGTCCACTCTCTCTACTATGTCCACGTCTGGAATCTCTGCCTCTTCGTCTCCATGAACCATTCTGGTGTTGCCTGTCCTCATAGCTTGGTGGATTGGGATGTATAAATGACTGACCCTAATATACCTAAGCAGACATTTGTGTCTGTTGTTCTTTCATCTCTGAAATTTCTGCTTTTAATTGTTTCATCATGTCCTTTAGTTCCCAAAGGTCTCTTTCTATGGCAGTCTCGGTTGTCGAGGTCATCTTCACAGTTGCAGACTTGGGCCTGGGCCCACTTGCACAAAGCGATCTTAGCGCTACAATTATTGTAAATCCTTAAGATCGCGATCTTAGGCTTCGGCTACAATCGTCATTCACTTGCACAAAGTGATTGTAGGCTAAGATCATTGTAAGCTACAATCGAAACTTACAATTGGTCCGGACCAATCTTAAGTAGCTAAGATCGTTGTAGTCCCTGAATAAACTTGACAAAATTGGGTGCATAGTTAACACATATTCACATGGGTATGCATGGATCACTTGGATGATCACTGGAATTGTCACTCAACCCAACATCAGTCGTCAACAGATCCTCACTGGGCGCTCAATTGTTGTCGCCATGATATGTGCATATGTATCCCACAAACATAATGACACAGGCTAGGGTGTGAGGTATGATTAATTTATTTTCTGTGGTGATAAACCGACACCCGGTGAATCCCACTGGGTTGTATTTGGGTGGTCACAATCCCTCGTAAATAAGATAAATCCCTCGTGATAACCTGTCTATAAGTATTATTCTTTCTCTCAGTCCAGTGCACAGTAAAGTGTTAATGCAGAGTGCAGGGTGAAAACCCAGGGGTTTAAAAGTGGGACACAGATATATAAAACTAGCCAATCCAGAGGACGCTTGGGCTTACTACACTCTGATTGCCCACCAAGAAGTTGACTGACCCACTTAGTAAAACATGACATTAAAATAGGGCTTTAATGCTGATACTTGGCTTACAACTACTTAAGTATGCAGCCTAAAATGAGAAATACAATAAATTATTGTTAATTACTGCAATATCTGAAATATACAAAATAACATTATTGACAACATACATAAGTAAATTAAAACCTAATAAATAAAACATGATTAATATATACAGAACTACTATCTACTACGTATATAATAGTTTAAATTGTGTGCAACATCTCTGCCTGGGGCACTTGAATAAAGATTGATTGGTTGATTTGCCATTTTTGCTTTTTAATGATGACTGACAGGTCTGTGTGACTACTGGCCTTTATTATCCAACACTTGACCATTTTCCAGCGCAGCTGTGTACACCCTTTGCCTATCAGATGCAATAACAAATTTGATGACAATCGGTTTCGGCATATCGGGTCTAAACTTATTCGGATCGGTACTTGTTCAAGGAATTCGATGCACGTTAGCGAACAGGATTTTGTCAGCCTCGCTGACCCCAATAAACGCTAAGACCTCTTTAGTTGCCTGCTCCGCATCTTTTTCGCTGCTAAACCGTAAATAAGCAAGTTGTTTTTTAGCGAATACATCTCTTGTACCAGTAGTTTGTATTCAAATTCCTTCTTCATTTGTGAGAGTTTGATTTTCAACTTTTTTAATTTCAGTTTTATTTTATTTAATTTGTTTGGCGTTTAAGTCAACCGTCTCAAGAATTTCACCGGTTTTGTTGTCAAGCCCCTTAATTTCATGTTTAATAATGTTCATTTCGCCCATTATTTCTTCTGTTTGAGCTTTCAAAACATCTTTAATGAAATTCTTCATGTCAACACTACTCACAGTCACGTCGTACGTCATGGTGGCCGGGCTTGCTGGGGTCGATGTTTTCTCCGTATTTTCTGCACTGGCCCTTGCTCTGGTCACAATAGGGGGCACGGGTGGCCCAGTCGTCTAAGGCGCCGCGATTCGATGTGCAGAGTTGCACGCCAGAAACCTACGATTGTGGGTTCGAAACCCGGTTCGCCCCGATTATGTTTCTTGGTTTGTCAGCACTATACCCGTGCTCGTGGGTTTCACCGAAGTGCTAAACGTCTGAGACCTGCATCACTTCGGATTTTCCTCCCACATTAAGCTGACAAGCATGGATATAACTTAAATACTCACTCTGGTCACGATTGAGCTTCTGTATTCTGTTTAGTTATATTTCCGTTCTTATTATCGGATATTTTCTTAGGATTTCACCGGATTGCGGGAAAGCTATTTTTTACCGACCGCTCCTGAGTGCAGCGCCACCGGAAATGAATATATACGATCTTGCATTTGATGTTTGTCGCCAACACTTATCATTTGTTCTATTACTTGGTGTTCTACCATGGCATTGATGAATGCTTGATTTTGATTGGTTAAATAGAAGTTTCCTTTTTGCTACGCAAACCCCTTTCAAATAAATTTAGACTTTTTACCAAAAAAACGTGAGTATGAGTACATGGATAGCCTACATATCGATTCATAAAAAGAATTGCTGCCGATCGATTACCCCCATATGAACTGTTAAACGTTTCAATATTTCCTCTAATGCACGATGGGTCTCTAATACCAGCCAGGTTTCTAATGCATGCCGAGTCAAACACTCTCGCGACATTGATAGACGGCATAGCGTCAAATACAGGAAATACGGTAGTTTGAAATCGGATGTTATGGGCGTTGGCTAGGCCGCAACACTGATTGCTTCGATGATGACATTAAAAGATTTCATCATGGTCTGTTGCACCAGTAGGCGAGAACTTAGTATAAATAGTTATCACAATTTTATCGTTCAAGTGTTATCAAGAAATCACAAAAAATAATATCCTGGGTTTTATTAAATATAAACCAAAACAATGTCCTAAAACAACATTATTATTTATAATTAAATAATAATGAAATAAATAATTCCATGTCACATACCATTAGGAGGACAATGGTCAAGGACACTAGTTGAAAGATGCCTTATGCAATGACTTGGTTACAAATAATGAATGTTTGTATCACTGAAAGATTTCTTTTTCGGAAAAATAAGATCAAAATTAGTTAAAGGCGAATGTTGTATTGTACATATCACACTCACATTCATTAACCAGTAGGACATATGTATCTCATTAACTAACTATAAGGTGGTACAGTCATGCCCCGCTTATACGGACTTCAGATATCTGGAAACCTCGGTTCGCGGACGATTTTCATTCAAAACGAAATAATTACTATATAAATTTACCCGTATATACGGAAATTCAGTTTCCGGAACCGGATGGTCATTTTCATACACAAAACACTGAAATGCACACAAAATTGTCTCACTTACCCGGACAATATACTTCCGCTATTGGTAATCCTTTGATTCGTGAGAAGACAATTAACCAAGTGACACTGAGTTACGTTTGAGACGAGCTTGTTTATTGCACATGTAATCCCATTCGATAAATATGGCGTCTGTGGAGGTAGAGCCGCAGGAGGACTGATTATATATATCAGGGAAGATATAAACTACGAAGAAATAAAGATAGACACGCCAAACATAGAAGCTAACGGCATTCAAATCACATTAAATAAAAAAAATATAAACATAATTAATATATACCACTGGGTAGAACAAAAAGTCCAACCTGAGGATTTAAATAAGCTACTCCAAAAAAGCAACAAATCCACTATATTCCTAGGAGACTTTAACGCTCACCTGGAGCATAAATGATAAAATAGATAATCATGGCAAACTAATATCCGAATGGATAGAAACAAACGACCTAGTACTCCCAAATAACAACCAACACACGAGGTACGATAAGATTGACCAAAAAACACCCTAAACTACTCCAAGTACTACTTAAACTATACAATCTCATCTATCAAAACGGACAAGTACCTACTCCCTGGAAATAGCCCTTAGTCATACCAATCCCTAAACCTAATAAACCAGCTAATCAGGCTAACTCCTATAGACCAATTTCCTTAACTTCAAACTTACGTAAAGTAATGGAATCTATGGCTAAAAACAGACTACAACATTCCCTACTTAAAATAACATCATAAACCCAGATCAAAGTGGTTTCACTCCTGGCCGCTCAACCTTAGATAACCTCGCCCGTTTAGAGCAGGACACCGTGTGCGACATACGCTTGCAGTCGGAAAGCGCACGTTGAATCTCCAATATAAGTAAGTAAGAGCAGGACATTAAAACAGGACAACTCAGCAAACAATATACTACAGGCATCTTCTTAGACTTCTCCAAAGCTTTCGACATGGTATGGCACGACGGGCTAATACGAAAACCACAAAAAATAGGACTCAAAGGTCAAATAATAAACTACAACCAGGACTACCTAAACAATCCTAAAATAACCGCCTCACACTGTTCAATATAATGATAAATGATCTATTCGAGGGCCTATCCCCTAAAATAAACACATCTAAATTCGCGGATGATAGAGCCCTCTGGATCCGCACAAAAAGCATTAAAATGGCCCAAAACCTACTTCAAAAATCTCTAAACAAAATACAGCAATGGGCTGACAAATAGGGCTTTTCCCTTAACTCGGAAAAAACTACAGGAATAGTATTTAAACACAAAAACATGAAACCCACCTCCCCAAAACTCCAGCTAAACAACAAACCGTCCTGGGACGCTCACATAAATAATCTAATAACTAAATGTAGCAAAGATCTAAATACGCTAAGATGCCTAACTGGCTCAAACTGGGGGCCCTCCAAAGACACCCTCCTCTCACGCTATATATCACTAATTAGATCTAAAATAGACTACGGATGTGCGATATACGACACCCTAAACCAATCCCTAAGCAAAAAACTAGATTCAATCCAATATCAGGCTCTAAAACTAATAACACGCATTCAACATGGCACCTCCTACACTTCACTCCAGGCCTTAACAGGAGAAATGCCACTAAATCTACGTAGGGAACAATTAACCCTAAATTTCTGGGCCGCGTCTCAATCCAACCCCCTAATCCAAAACCTAATAAACAAAAATATCAGCCCCCAAAACCAAGCCCCAGCTCGAAAACACCCTCTACTTACTCCAATATCCCAAAGAATAACCAATTACTTAAATGAACACCAAATAAACAATCTTAAACAAAACTGTAAAAAATCAAATATCTTCACCCCAAAACTTAAAACACCCAAAATAGACATAACACTAGCTAGCACAATAAATAAACAAACCGACCCAAACATAGCAAAAATCACCGCACTAGCATACATACATGAAAATTGGCCAAATTGGTGTCACATTTACACAGACGGATCCTCAGATCCGATCTCCAAAAACACAGGTTTCGGAGTCCACATCACACAACCAACTAAAGCCACACAATCCTACCGACTCCCAAACAATCAATCAATATTCACTGCCGAACTAATGGGCATGGCCTCAGCCCTTCATAATCAACAATCTAAAAAAGAACAAAAAATCCTAATACTTACCGACTACAAGCCCTCCAAAATAAAAACACCAAAAACCGCCCTGAACTAATAAATCAAATACTAAAAAGCTCAAACGATTTAACTAAGGCAGGCAAACAAATAGGATTCATTTGGATCCCCACCCACGAAGGAATATACGGCGATGAAAACGCCGATAAAGCAGCTAAACTATCCCTTAAAATCCCAGAAATAAGCTTAAACCTACCCATCTCCAAATCAGAAATTAAAAGTGTCAACAAACAAAAAATCACCAAAAAATGGCTTAACTTATATCTTAACTCAAATAGCCAAATCAAAAAGGTTCTAACAAAAACGCTAACCAAACCAAAAATTCTACATCCGTCCCAAAAAATCGACAGAGTAATCACTAAACTCCAAACAGGACATACCAACCTAAATAACCACCTCAAAATAATTTTAAAAACACGCATCAGGAACCTGCCAACATTGCAAACAACAAGAAACCACAGAACACGCACCATTGTGGTTAACACGGTAACGGGTCTGTTCCTTGCATGTAGGTAATGCTCTGGTCTCTGAAACTTTTCTCAGACACAGTCAATTGAAATAATCTGTCATACACAAACCAATATACACTGTCCTACATCTTTAGCAAACTCGACCATTGCATCTGTTCGTTACTGCTGTAACAAGTTGTTGAGTGAATCCATGCATGTAGAAGTCATCTGACTCGGGTTCTTCCATGTACGAAGTCTTAAAAATTCTGTAATGTTGCAGGTGGGCCACGTCCTCATCAACCACCAGAGTCTTATAGCCTGGCTTGTACACCTGTACGTAGTGAATGAACATCTCTTCAACTGCTTCAGGTATTACCAGGCTTTTAGGATTAATCCCCTTATGATTTGTCTTCATTCTTCTTGTGTACAGTAAAGGGTGTATGTTGTATTTTTCTGCCAAATTCCTTAAGGGGAAGTCCTTTGACGTCTTATTTTTGAAAAGCAGAAAGTATACGTTCTTGAAAAGAAGACTACCAGTAATTGGCTTGTCATCGGAGGTTTTATTTAGAAACTCGTCTGCCAAATGGACAAGATCTTTGTGTTTCCTTGGGACAATGATCTCATCAATATCAGAGAATAGGACATATTTTGCTGACTTCATCTGAGACACTCGTGGTATGTGCCAAGTTCTGTCCAGTGAGGAACGCTCCCTATGTGCTGCTGAATTGGGCTTCCTGGAAGATTGATACTAAAATTTCTGCCTTCCACAATACCTTCGGCTTCATATACCTTGAGCATGTCCACAACATCTTGCGTCTGACTGTCAAGGTAGAAGACAAATTTGTCCACTCCAAACATTCGGTTGAGTTCAATATTCCAAACAAGCTGTGACACATTCTTGTAGTTGTGTTCAAATGCTTTGACACAACGGGTCATCGAGTTCTTCTGTAGCTTGGGACGCCACACTGTGATGTTGTTTCTTGGAGATATGTTTCCGTGTTGATGTACTGAGAGGAAGGATGGTCTGCCAAGTCCCTTTGGTACAGGGCAAATCACATATCCATTTCTGTATCTGAAATATATAGGACATGGGTAATTAGAACTGAACTGATCAATGCATAATTAAACTATCAACAAGTTCATATTGAAAGTTTCTTCCTGAACAGTTTCTTAATAAATTAGATATTATTTCTTAATATTCAGCAACCCATGCTTGTCGTAAAAGGCGACGATGTTTGTTGTAAGATGCGACTAACGGGATCGGGTGGTCAGGCTTGGTTGATGTATGTCATCGATCCCAATTGTGTGGATCGATGGTCATTATGTTAATCACTGGATTGTCTGGTCCAGACTCGATTATTTACAGCCCGCTGTAATATAGCTGGAATATTGCTGAGTGCGGCGTTAAACAACAAACAAAAACAACAACAGAAACCTGAATAAATATTCCCAAATGTGCCTCTATCTTAATGGTTATGTTTCTGACACAAGTAACTTTCCATACCTGCATGCAGGACAGAATTCTGCAACAGAAGTTTCGACTGTTCGCATCTGTTCTATGGCTGCCTCAAAGAGTTTCTCCAGTGACTTCAGTTCTATCTCCAGACTGGATTTTCTCAAACCCTGGACCACTGAAGGTCCGGACAGAGCCACGATTTTAGATACTTTTCCCCCGTTTTGGGGTGTTTGGGCGATTGTCATATCGTTTTGTTCAAGTCACTCAACCAAACACGATTTAACTATAGCCAATGCTAATTAATTCTTAAGCCTGAATAGATGGTGCTGAAAACGGAGAACCCGTTTTCGAACATTTGAGAGTGAAACATAGAAACACATTTAACGTTAAGGCACGCATCTGGAACATATGAAATACTGTAAGGGACTTTCTCGCGATCTGGCGATCTCGCATTCTCGGGTTTTGGGCATATTTACCTCGTTTTCAAAGGTCGGGATCGCGAGAACGCGAGACTTTTGTCGATAAATGTCATATGCCTCACTCTCGTGTAGAAATCCACATTGTCTCCTATGAAATAGTAGCCTGGCTGCATAGTTCTTCTGTGGGCATGGAGTGCTTCTCTTAGAATCAAGATATAGTACTCTTCCAGCACATGCTCCATGTCATGTTTTGCATCCTATACACTCTCATTCCAAGTCGGCTCCCGCTTAGCATCAGTCTCACACATTTGCTTCCAGGTGTTGATTCCAGCAGACCAGTCTGATGCATATTTTTCAACCTGGTTTATAGCAGCTGTATAGCTCAGGGAGTCGTGTGTAGCACTGAACCTGTTAAACAGGGATTTTTTTGGCTCCCCCGTGTAACAGAACTACACTGTCAGGATGCTGAGTCAGATTGAGCTGCTGATTACACAGATAAAAGCTTAGCACCAACAGTCACAAGTAAGGATGGTGCATCCTTCAGTCTGTTCTTTGTAAGGGTTGGATTGGAAACAAATACCTCCAAGAAGGACCAATACAGTGGTGCTTTGTCTTTCCATTCCTTTACAATTGTGTCCCAGTTAAAATCAAGGACGGACGCTTTGTCACTATTCCGTAAAGGGTAACTTCAGCATTGAGCGCGTGTGTAACAGAATCAAAGATGTGATTTCTTTTATGTTCTATATCCAGTGCTACCTTAGCAATATACCGGAAATCAGATGATCTCAGGGCCGTCAATAAGGGATAGAGATTCTCTGAAACTGTAATAGTTTGCCCATTTGGTGATGTTACTGTTACCCGAGAACCTAACAAATGGTTCTATATCAATCTAAATCATAGCATGCTTGTACATTAAGGATAATTGTCGACTTTCAAATTTATATCAGACCTTATCTTCAGTACATATCTCATCTATGACAGTATGAGAGGTATTGAAATTTATGACACTTATTTATGTTGACATTTACATGTCTAAAATGCTACTACAGAGATTCTGTTGATGATAGGGTAGTGAAGTTGATTAGTCTAAAAAACAGCAGAAGAAGAAAGGTTCTTTCAAAGAAAAATAATAATATTTTCATTGACTAAGTGTTAGTCTTGCTGGGACCTTGTCCTGCTCCAATGTGTGTGAAATATGCAAGGGGCTATGGGTGCGATATTAACCCTTAATGTAAAAATGATAACTTTTAGGTTTGCGAGTTGTTACTCTTAGTGTAAAAAAAGGTTACATTAAGAGCTAACACGTAACCCTTAATGTAAAAATGTTTTCTCTAAGAGTCATTTTTATATTAAGGGTTGTAATACAGCATCGGCAATGATATATGTGGTCACAACGGAGCTGTAGCTTCGACGAACAAATGGAGCGATGCGATTGAGCGAGTAGATCATCCCATGAAGCGTGGAAGCAATGCAGTGGAATAAAAAAAGAGATGCGATGCGATGCGATGCGATGCGATGCGATGCGATGCGATGTGATGGAATAATGAAGAGATGCGATGCGATGCGATGCGATGCGATGGAATAATGAAGAGATGCGATGCGATGGAATAATGAAGAGATGCGATGCGATGCGATGCGATGGAATAATGAAGAGATGCGATGCGATGCGATGCGATGCGATGCGATGCGATGCTGTGCGATGCGATGGAATAATGAAGAGATGAGATGCGATGCGATGGAATAATGATGCGATGCGAAGCGATGCGATGGAATAGTGAAGAGATGCGATGCGATGCGATGCGATGCGATGCGATGCGATGCGATAATGAAGAGATGCGATGCGATGGAATAATGAAGAGATGCGATGCGATGGAATAGCGATGCGATGCGATGCGATGCGATGCGATGCGATGGAATAATGAAGAGATGCGATGCGATGGAATAATGAAGAGATGCGATGCGATGGAATAATGAAGAGATGCGATGCGATGGAATAATGAAGAGATGCGATGGGATGGAATAATGAAGAGATGCGATGCGATGCGATGCGATGCTGTGCGATGCGATGGAATAATGAAGAGATGAGATGCGATGCGATGGAATAATGATGCGATGCGAAGCGATGCGATGGAATAGTGAAGAGATGCGATGCGATGCGATGCGATAATGAAGAGATGCGATGCGATGCGATGGAATAATGAAGAGATGCGATGCGATGGAATAGCGATGCGATGCGATGCGATGGAATAATGAAGAGATGCGATGCAATGGAATAATGAAGAGATGCGATGCGATGCGATGCAAAGGAAAAATGAAGAGATGCGATGCAATGGAATAATGAAGAGATGGGATGCAATGCGATGCAATGAAAAAAAGGAAGAGATGCGATGCGATGCAATGCGATGCGATGGAATAATGAAGAGATGCGATGTGATGCGATGGGATAAAGAAGAGATGCGATGTGATGCGATGGGATAAAGAAGAGATGCGATGCGATGCGATGCGATGCGATGCGATGCGATGCAATGGAATAATGAAGAGATGCGATGCGATGCGATGGAATAATGAAGTTGCGATGCGATGGAATAATGAAGAGATGCGATGCGATGCGATGCGATGCGATGCGATGGAATAATGAAGAGATGCGATGTGATGCGATGGAATAATGAAGAGATGCGACGCTATGCAATGGAAAAATGAAGCGATGTGATGGAATAGTGATGCGATGCGATGCAATGGAATAATGAAGAGATGCGATGTGATGCGATGCGATGGAATAATGAAGAGATGCGATGCGATGCGATGGAATAATGATGCGATGCGATGCGATGGAATAATGATGCAATGCGAGCGATGGAATAATGATGCGATGCGATACGAGCGATGGAATAATGATGCGATGCGAGCGATTGAATAATGATGCGATGCGATGCAAGCGATTGAATAATGATGTGATGCGATGTGAGCGATGGAATAATGATGCGATGCGATGTGAGCGATGGAATAATGATGCGATGCGATGCGAGCGATGGAATAATGATGCGATGCGATGCGATGCGATGCGATGCGAGCGATTGCATGGAATCACCATGCGTTGCAAAGGAGTGATGAAGTGATACGATGGAGCCATGGGTCCTTTTTGAAAGACAAGGACAATGCTTCTTTGCTCCTTGACCTCCATTTCCACCACAATTTAAGCCCCTTATTTATCTTTCAATTTCAGTCCTATCACATCACATTTCGGTGAAAAGGCGAAAGCTACCTCCAATACTAAATAATCTACTGGAGTTGATAATGTCCCTTCAAGGTTGCTAAAACATATTTCACTCTGCTATAAGCCTCCACTTAAGAAACTAAATTGACGAGTCAATCAATTGTGTCTCTTTTCTATATAAACTTAAACAAGCTCAGATCATATCAGTATTTTAAGAAGAAGGACCACTTGAATTAGCAAAAGTACAGACCTGTCAGTATGATTTCGATTTTCTCGAAACGTTTTGAAACACCCAGCCAATTTTTAGTCCCTTTTTAACAGTTTTTTAGACCAGTGTTTGGGTGTTAAGACTACACTGCTAAAATAACTAACCTCACAAACTGCAGCTACCCCACTAACAGAAAACAGCAGATCGCTTTCTGGAACGGGGATCATGGTGCTGAAGCCACCTACAGCCAAATTCAGAGTTGGGAATAGCTGCCCATGGTCAGAAATATTGAACCTCATGATTATCTGTATCTTGTGTACTATCTATCTAATGAAACAGACCAGCTACCAACCAGTCAACTCGCTGTGTCATCCTTCTTGAATACATATCATGTCTTCAAGGCTTTAACAATGTTTGCAGCTAATCTGTTCCATTAAAAAGAGGGGCGGTCGGGTAGCCTAGTGGTTAAAGCGTTCGCTCGTCACGCCGAAGACCCAGGTTCGATTCCTGACATGGGTACAACTTGTGAAGCCCATTTCTGGTGTCTCCCCCCGTGATATTGCTGGAATATTGCAAAAAGCGGCGTAAAACCATACTCACTCACTCACTCATTAAAAAGATAGGACAGAAGTTACAGATAATCCTGAGGTTCAATATATCTGACCAAGGGGAGCTCTGAACATTCCCAACTCTGAATTTGACGGTAACTTGCTTCAGCACCCTGAGCACCTTCCACAAAGCGATCTTAGCGCTAAGGTGATCCTAACTATAGTCTGGAAGTTAATTGAAGGTACCGACGTTTACTACAATATCTGATAAACTATTGGACCTACTCCAGTCATAGTTGGTATGAGATTATTAAACGGTCATACATAACTGGATATTACATTTAAAGATAATCGATGCATGAATATAAAAATCTGTCTATTTAGCTATCACTATATTTCATCAACAGCCAGACCCGTTCGTCACGGGTGGAACAAGCATTCATTGTAACAGTCATCTGCATAATGCTACCCCTGCGTCACAGGGCCATATGACACAGTTGAACCAATCAACTCAACTCGAAAGGTTGCACGGGAATCACGCACGCACGAATACGGTGTTAGCTGATGCGAAAGGTTTCGTTGTTAAAATATTTGAATACTTTAAGCCTGAAAGTGAAAGACGTTCGCCCTTCTTTGACATTTCAAAGAACATGAAAAGAACAATTCATGCGTTACAGCTTCCCAAACAAACCGTAGTTAAGATTTTGAACTCTCATAAAAACACATGCTCCCCTGCACATCTTTTAGGGGGCATCTCAAAACAGGATAGAAAATTAAAGTTAAATTCCTTTGATAAGAAAGTTATCAGGGACGTGATTCGGCGGTTAACACGAGAAATGAATTTATTTCAACACGAAAACTAAAACAAATTCTCCTTACAGAGCATGACTTAGATATTTCCAAATGGACCATTTGAAAGCTCCTTTCCAAATTTGGATATCAGTGCAAAAAGACTAAAGGGTCGAAACTAGCAATGTGTGAACGAAACAAGACTGTATCCGACCAGGCCTACTCATAAAGTCTTATGTTTTAGGTGAGGTGAGGTGAAATTGGGTTTAACGTCACGTCCAAGATTGTTGCACTTATATAGCAACGTGCATGCATGTGTGTAAGTGGCTGCTTACACTAGTCCGGACTGATCCCGATTTATAGTGCTAGCTCACTGATATACCATGCCGCAGTTTAACATGAATACCCCCACTCAGACACAGTATACTGACTTCGAGCCGACCAGTCCTTGTTTAAACCCCTTAACGCCGAGCGCCAGACAGGGCAACAACAAGTAGCATCTTTTAGCGTCTTTTGGTATGACGCGGCCAGGGATCGAACCCCGGACCTTCCACTCTCCGGGCGGGCAGACACTCTAGCTCTAGACCACGGAGGCGGTCTCATAATCTAAAGGCAAAAGATGATTGGAAAATAACAAAATGTTTTTTTATTCCATACTAGCCATTCAGATATTTTTCAAATCACACATTAAATTTTGATGCATAGTGAGATTTTTGGTCAAGATGACAATTCTGCAAACAACCTAAATGATGTAAATTGACTCCAACTATCATCCCCTTGTAATGCAGACTTGATTTTTATTGTAGACAGATTTCCTTTCAAGCTATACGATGGCAGCCCGCAAGTAATCTAGTCTGGACCAGACAAACCAGTGAGCTTATATTATTGAGATAATGTGAGCAGATTCAGGAACTCAGGGTACCATGACAAACCATCTGACAAGTCTCCAAGCCTGACCACTGGATCCATTAAGTTGCCTCTAATGAACAGCACAGGTTGCTGGGGCAAATTTGAATCCAGAATCCCCACAGGGTTGTGTCAAGAGTACACAATAAGTACTCAGTAGATACTGTAGACCTAGACTGGACACACCTATGAGTGAGTGACTTGGATATAACAGTTTTATACAATACTCAAATGTTAAAACAGCTTAACAGCCAAATCTGACAGGAAAGTGATGCAAGATGCAGGTGTTTACTACTTTTGGACTCGATCCCGTGACTCAATCCCAGAGGATGCTGACACAGCTACAGCTGGCACCTTACTCCACTAGGCCAACAAAAGGTGAGGTGAAATGGGGTTAAACACCATGTTCAAGATTCAGGGATTTATTTAGGATCCCAAACTCAGTGCCTTTGGCAGGCAAGTTGTGAAAATATTGTAATATTCAAAATAAGACATTTTTAAT
The DNA here is from genome assembly GCF_023055435.1 of Haliotis rufescens. Lineage (NCBI taxonomy): Eukaryota > Metazoa > Mollusca > Gastropoda > Lepetellida > Haliotidae > Haliotis > Haliotis rufescens. The sequence continues at coordinate 63,515,027 of NW_025963890.1, forward strand.
GTTCTAGTTTTTGTAAAATTCGGAGGAGTAGGAGAATTCTTAATTCAAATTGGAAATTTTTACTGTCACTTGCTGTCAGCTGCTGTTTTACAGTAAACCCTGAGATTATTGGACTTAAATACGAATGTACATGCACATATGTGTGTTGGGGTGTATGTAGTACTGTCGGGTTTTTAGTACTAGCCCACAGAGATTCCATGCCACAATTTAACATGGAAACCCAACTCAGACACAGTATACTGACTCCGAGCCAACTCCTTGTTGTATCCCCTAATGCCAAATGCCAGGCAAGGTAACAACAAGTACCATCTTTTATCGTCTTTTAGTATGCCGCAGGCAGGGGATTGAACCACCAACCTTTAGCTCTCCGAGTAGATGCTCTATCCACAAGTCAACGGAGGCGGTCACGAGGCCACCAATAACAGGTACAAAACTTTAGAGAAACATAATGAAACAACTCATAATGTTTTATACGATAGTTTGGGCTTGAACAAAAAGTCATGATGCATAGTTCATTTTACAACCTAACATTGATTGATATGCCTGAGCTTAGGGTCCTTATCCTTGAAGACTGCAAGATTTGGGGCCTGGGTCCTGTTTCACGTATCGATACTAACACAACAACTATCGTAATGCCAACACTTTTACATAGACTTACAACAGTCGTAGTGCTACGATCGCTTTGTGAACAGGGCCTTGATCTTAAACCAGGAACATGAGATGTAGGGGATCCTTTCTACCCTTGCAACCCCAGTTCAGAAACAAATATCTTTTTCGTCCTATTGCTGCAGATGTGCTCTGAGTGTTATTTGATTGTTCACCATGTTCACATACATAGTCTACAACATCAGCTCCAAACGATCACCTTCTGCCTCTCTTTGTAGGCTGTGAATCTGATGGAGTGGCCGGACTTGCATTCGTGGAATTTGCTTGGCGTGTTCGTTTCCTTTTGGGTGTCGATTCTGGGGTGCTGGATGCAGATGTGGCTCCCGACCCCGACACCCCATATTTACTTCCTTTCACACTGTGGGGGGTGGAGGAGCCTTTGCCTTCACCCTTGCCTTCTTTACCGTGAGGTGTAGAGGAACCTTTACTGTCATTTTTGGAATCTTTTCCTGATTTATTTTCACCTTTGCTATCTTTCCCATGAGGAGTTGATGTGCCTTTACTATCACTTTTACTGTCTTTAGAATGTGGGGTTGAAGAGCCTTTCGTTTCACCCCTATTGGAGGATTTGTCATGTTTACTTTTATCATTCGAGGATCCAGATCCTTTCCCATCACTCTTTGTTCCTTTACCTAGAATGAACAACAACAAAACACATGTCAGCACGGACTAATACAAACTGCATTTAACAGTAACAGAAATAATAATGATTTGTTTGTTTGTTTATTTGTTGTTTAACACCGCACTCAGCAATATTCCAGCTATATGACGGTGGTCTGTAAATAATCAAGTCTGGACCAGACAATCCAGTGATTGACATCATGAGCATCAATCCATGCAGTTGGGAAAAGATGATCTTTTATTCAGTTTATTTGACAAAGAAGAGAAAATCATTTGTACCATATGCAGTGTTTGAGATAGAGAATGAAAGCAGATGTGGAAGAAAAGCTGAGGGTAAATCAGGCTACAGACATTGATGACTTTAGCGAAACCCTTGTCTATTGTGCTGACAGGTCAATGATCAAAATTAGTGAGGAGTATTGGCCTGACTTTTGTACTGCAATTTTATTGCAATACTGATTCATGTATTGCAAAACATAACCCAATATACTGCATGCTTTCTTTCATCAGTAATTTTTTAAGGAACTTTGTGACAACTTGCACTCGATTGAATTTCATTTTTCAAAGGATGATGTTGCTGTATGTCCGTCGTGGTATGGGTTGTCAGAGATGTTTGATGCACTAAGGTATTGAAAATAACAACCCTCCCCTAATGCTTGTCATAGGACATGTTTGGATAACCATCCCTATGTTCTTGTACATTTCTTGAATGACCCTTCCTGAAAAGGCAAAAAGCAAATCCCCCTGACCCACCCACCCTATAATAAATGGCTGGTGCCTAAGGGACCTAACTCTGTAGTCCGTTGTAGTCCTGTCATTGAATAATTTTAGCATAGGTTCTGAGTGAGTGAGTGAGTGTTGCTTTAAGCCGCATTAGCAATATTCCTGCTATTCGCAGCTAAGACAGTATAACAGACACCATGTGATATTTGTATCTATCGTGGCAAAGGGTATCACGATGTGCCAAATGCTCTGTGAATTGTTACAATCTCGGACAAGTGAGGTGGCAGTTTACCCTCTTGTTTGTCTGCCTCAGTGGTGATGGATGCAAAGTCAATCCTGGGGTAGGGCTTCTCCATCAGAGACTGGTAGTCTACATCAGGCAGCAGGAACTCTACCTCCTTGTTTGGGAAGGGAATGATTTCAGACTCATTCTGCCAAAAAACAAAACAGAGAAAATGAAAAAGATGTGAAAAAGATAGGGTTTCATAAAGAAATTGTATATGTGCTCAAAAAAGGTTGAGGCCACTAGCCTACTTATCCATGGCATCATTTTCTGTCAACTCTTGTATAGATTTAGTAAAATCTAAATATTCTTTTACATTTGAAATGTATACTCCTGCATTAATCCTTAATGCATTCACTGAGGTTTCTTTACAGAAAGACTAACTGTGAGAGGTCCAGCTGCTGAAGAAAAGTTGTTCCAACTAGTCTGCCAGTACCCTCGCACAGTCGGCATATGACCCGGAAGTGATGATGTCACATCAGAGCACATTACTGCTTTGTCAGCTCCACGAACGGGCGTGTATCCAGTGTGGAATAATGCTTCATTGTTTCTAGCATCCTTTGCTTGTTTATTCCACCATCGTTTGCTCATATTGTATTCTGGTTATGGGTGGACCCAGCGGTGCCTTTTATGGTCTTCCCATTCCCAGGGTTTCCCCTGACGCAGAATTCTTGCGTATATGACTCTCAATTAAGGAAAAATACGTCCAGAAATAAATGACTGCGTCATGACTGACGAAATTTCAAAATATCCAGGTTATTTACCAGCTTTGGAATGAAAATATTACAATTACTCACCTGAACTTAATTTATAAACATTATCTGAAGACAATATATGCAAACATCTTAAAATTTACGTCTAGTTTTTCATTAATCATACAATAAAACATTTGACTCACAAAAAATATTTTTGACTCACAAAAATTCATAGGCTGAGTCAAGGTGACTCAGATATTGGAGTCTAGGGGGAACCCTGATCATTCGTATATTATAATGTATTCTTGCTCGATTGTAATATTACCTGATTACAGGCGTATTGTTGTTCCATCCACCATTTCAAATTTGCTCTCTACTCTCCATAAGTGGAGGATAAGTTAAAAAATATATGGTTATTCATTAAGTTATTATTTTATTATTTGTTGGATAACTTATCTGCCGACACAATTTTCTTCAAATTTGGAGAGAAAAGAAAATATATCCCAATTTCCACTTATTTTTATTGTGTGTCTTTAGCCCCTAAATTTGAAAAAAGGCCCACATTTTCAAAGACAATGGGGCATCTTAACATTGTGCTGTATGGGCAAGTGTGGGTGTAATTATCAGATAAAGGGCCCATGTCAGAAAGCTGCTCGCGTGAACCCTGAGAGCATAAGCCAAAACTGATGTCAAGTCTTGAGATGAGGTGAGGTAGGGCGAGGTGAAATGGGGATTAATGTGTTCAAGGTTATTTCACTTAAAAAGTGACAGGAATGTTTGTGGCTGCTTGTACTAGTCAAACTTAGCCCGTTTTATAGTGCTAGCCCACTGAGAGCCATGCCACATTTTAACACAGACACCCAATTCAGACAAGGTATACTGACTCCGTGGCGACCAGTCCTTCTTGTATTCCCTAACAACAAGCACAAGGCAGGGTAACAACAAGTACAAGATTTTGGTATGATGCAGCCAGGGGATTGCACCATTGCACTTTCAATGTCTGAGCAGAAGCTCTATCCACTAGATCACAGAGACGGTCACCCACTTACTCTGAGCCAGCCAGTCCTTTTTGCATCCCCCTAATGCTATGGGCCATACAGTTAACTCTAATATAAAATCTTTCAACATCTTTTTGTAATGACGCAGCCCAATTTCATTGAAATCAGATTTTAGTTCTCACTATCGCTTAGCTAAGACCTCAGTCCTGGGCACATTCTATTATGGGTCATGTCAGAACAACCTTTCATGCGAGCAATTAGAGAGTCGCTTATCATATCTAACTTTCTGATTGGCTAATGTCGACTTCTTGTTGATCATTTCAATGGTCGCTCAAATTTAGCAAAAGGTTGCTTTGACATGACCCTTAAAGTTAATCACTTGTAATGTGATGTCCTCGGATATTTGTTTAGTTGCTTAACGGTAGCAAGAGCTAAGATCTGATTTTAATGAGATTGTGAAGCAGCCAGGATCATGAACCACCAAACTTCCACTCTCCGGGCAGACGCTCCATCCACGACCCCATGTACCTCCCAAAGGCAGTTTTGTGGACATGAAATCTCTTTTATTCAACCATCACACATTTCAAAATCAGATGTAAACATGAATAGCTTGAAACCTCCAACTAAAGTCTCATCTTACTGGCTACAAAGCTGCTGAATTAGGATTCAACAATATTCTATCACGCCAAATGTTTTTCTTGAAAATTTAAGTACTGACCAGTGCCTGTAAATCATACATCTCTGTAAGATGTTTCCAGATGTGCTTGGAGGAGATCTTCCGACTACTGGCGTTGTTCAGCTTATCGTGGATGAACATCATTTGGAAATACCTATTTACACCTGAAATACAGACATAAGAAAATTCATCAATCCACACATCCTTGTTTTACCCACTGACATGCAGTAGGGCTGCAACGATACACCTAGGTCACATTACGATACTTAGCTCAATACTTACATCACGATTCGATACATATCTCGATACGCTACGATACCCATAGTGACAAGAAAAGACAAGAGATAAATGAATGAAACTTAGTTTATTATAATTAAAAATTAAATGAAAGTGAATGAATGCCCATGAGTCATAAACATGATAAAATATGTACTGTAATTAGTATTTTAATTTAATGAATCATCTGTCATTTCCATGTAATGGCTAGCAACCACAAAAGTAACAGTCCTACATATTTGTGAGTTGTGACTAGATAGTAGGAGTAAATACTAAATGTACCAATGTCCTGTAGCTAATGATTTGCCATTTTCATGTATAAAGGAATAAAAACAATTAAAAACAATTAATGCAACCAACAGAACAGTCATGTTATACACCATTGAAAGTCTGATCCTATTGTTTATAAAAATACTTTATTTATAACTTTGTATAATATATTTAAAGATTTGCTTTAGACGTCTTTATTTTGCTCTTTGACATGTTCGATGTGCACCCGTTGTCGAAGTGTGTGTCCGAGAGTTTTATTTTCAATAATATTGCAGGAAATAGTGAATAATTTTTTAATCTATCCGTGAAAAATGATAAATTGAAATGGAATACGTATTTCAAACATTGTGAAATGTGATAGATTTAATAAATGAATGGTATGACAGGTAGGTTCTTAAAATTATATACTATTTTGACGTTACTAGGGCTTGGCTGGTTAATCAGCCTACGGTGTCTGGGAACTCGATGCTTCTTGGCAGGTTTACCGGCCTACGGTGTTGAAAGAGTTAAAGCACATTTAAAACATATCTGTGATAAAAGTTTATTAAAAAAAACGTATCGTGGAAAATCGAGATACAGCACCTCAATAAACGCGCACCGTATCGTATGGAGTGAATCGTGATGCATCGGTGTCCTGGGATATCGTTTCAGCTCTAACATGCAGGTGGTATCATCAAACAATTTTTTTTTTAATTACTTACCATGCTCATCTTCATCCTTAAACACTGATCACTGATCAATTAACATATTCAACCTCTCAATCATTTTTTCTTCCATTCAAACACCTAAATGCGCTTATATCAGTGCAAAAAGGTTAAAGTCAATTTCTGTTCTATGAAGAGAGAATCAAAACCATGAAATGGAACCAGCTATGTCTATCATGTAACAGCATGTGCCACGTGATGACTAGATCAAGTGTAGCCTATAACATGGGATTGGCAATAATTGGTCTTTTGAAAATGTAGTGAAGCTGCTAACATGGCTAAATCATAGATTGCTACTGCTTCACTTTACTTTCTGACATTCACTGGACGCTATTACATATCTATGATTCACATCTTCGTAACGCTCTACTAAATGTTGGTGCTGATTTTGCACCTGCATTTCCTACAATATCTGCCATGTCAGCACTTCTTTTGGCAGAAATTTTGAGGATTCAACTGACCAAACCCAAAGGCCACAAATAAAACTTAAAATAAATAGTTTAAATGGGAGTAGTGTAATTTATCAGGCGCACTTTTTCAGATCATATTAGCGCTGCAGGGGCTTGAACGCACTTCGCCGACTCACCGGATTGGCTAATTAATGTGTCAATTAGCTGGCGTTCTACCACAAGACCACGAGCGCTATCACATGTAATAACCCCTCCAACGGGTCATTAGCACCCCCTTAATGCGCATACGCAATTAAGTAAACAATGAATTGTGCATGCGTGTGACATCAAGCTCCGCTCTCCCATTCATCTTTTCTTGAAGCCACACCCGCCATTGTTTATATCAACATGACCAACTAATCGAGCAACACTAGGGTCTATGATGATGTCTTTCGCATCACGTTCAATGACTCTCGTGGACTGGCTTACTACCCACAGGGTTATAGGTGACTTCACAGGAGCCTGTCCCTGTTGTGGTAGTGGCCAATTGACACAGGAAAAAAAACAGCCTTGTTTGGTGATGCCGGATGAAGAGCTGTGGCCAGGAAGTTTTGATTCGGGAGGGAAGTGCTTTTCCTGCTCCCACCTCACCCTGGCAAATGAAGCACTTGTACTATTGGATGTACAAGACTCCAGGCCACGTCATACAGCGGGAACTCAGAGTCAGTTCCAAGCACACACTAATGGATTGGAACATGTTCTGCAGGGAGGTCTGCATGACGGTGAACGAAGCTGACAGCGAGAAGATCGGCAGCCTTGGAACCATGGTGGGATGATGAATCAAAGTTTGTGAAACAGAAATACCACCGTGGCATAAGGGTCGAAGGAGTCTGGGTGCTCAGCTCAAGAGAAAGTCGACTTGTTATCCTTACGACACTGAAAAGGAATCAAATGCAAAATCCTACTTGACCTCAAGCTTCTGTGTTCGGTGAATCGATACACCCACAGCTACCCCGGACGATGCATTATCGTCGACTCAAGAGCTGAGAAAGGCTTCCGCGGGGCAGTAAAACTCGGTTCTATTATGATGCACTGTATGAAATGTAATAATACACCGTGTAGTGTTATAGCCATTCATGTCGCAAACAATATAATTATGTTACACTGTGTAGTGTTATAGCCGTTCATGTTGTATACAATATCATTATGTTATACACTGTATAGTGTTATAGCCGTTCATGTTGTATACAATATCATTATGTTACACTGTGTTCATGTTGTATACAGTATCACACACTGTGTAGGAATAATAGCCGTTCATGTTGTGTAGAATATATTTATGTTATACACTGGGTAGTGTATTAGATTACATTTCCCGGGCCGGATCTCAAGGCTCCTGACGATCAAAACAAAGAATCGAAAACCAAGATCTTTCTGAAAACCCATAGGCATTCAGTCGTGTCTAAGGACACAGATATACTCTCAGCTTGCAAATATACCTACCAGCTGGCTTATGTCGCCTCATTGCGTGAAATAAATTCACTTCCATATCTACATTCCAGTTCGAACTTTCACAGTCCGCCATCTTTGACAACCTTCACCTTTGATGGCTATGCTCTATTCGATTGGACCATTACAGTCTGAGATTTGATCAGCTGCGACTTAAAAAAATTGTGTCTCTGTTAAAAACAACTGTAGAAGCACAACTTTACACATGAACATGGTAACAGTTAGTCCTTTAATAAAATACACTGAAATAGACTTTTTATGAATCTTCGCACGAGAACGTAGAATCCACAGGAATATATAAATCTATCATTGTTTCCATGACTCCATGGACTATCGACCGTATACAGTATGTCTGTGTGGTAGACAGTGTATTATTAAAGAAAGTATGTCTACTGTACATAACACCGTACATGTGTTATCCAATGTTTTTTGAAAGATTAAAAGCAATTACTTAATGACCTGAAAACCCTTAAAATTGATATCTTATCTAGGTAATGTACCTGTCTACCTGAATTACAATTGAAACATGACGCCATGCTTAAAATTTAGAGTCATATTTAAAAAAATTATTGACTGCGATTTTAATGATATATCATGACATATGACATACGTGTGTGTATCTGAATAGGTTTACAGAAGGAAATAGACAAAAGCCAATAATTGCTTATAACCTTAGCAGTATTTGACACGAACACATGATATTCTCAGTTTTGTAGTTTCTACCGGGTGCAGGCTAAAATATTCCCACCTCGTGTTTTGCCGCCCATATAAAACGGCACCTCAGCAAATTATATCAACATATACGGTTTGGTTTCTCCATTCACCCAACACGATTTAGCTTAATTATTACATATGCAGTGAACTATGGTGGTAGGTCAAACATATATATGAACCAAGAAAAAAATTAGATAGATAGATAGATAGATAGATAGATAGATAGATAGATCCTCTACTCAGCTGAAAGTCGGTTTAATAATGGACGGCAGAAACCTTAGCAAATAATATTATATAATCATAAACCCATCTATGGCAGCTGGTTTTCTTTAAATGCAACATTTGTATTCTCATTTCAGTGAAATTAAGTTTATTGTGCATAGTAGTTGCAATAAGAACCCGACAGTGTTTGTCTTGTATTGATAGTAAAGATGGTAGGTTGTTCTAATCGAAGACGCACCTTCAAACTCCGATCACCGAGACACTGCATGGAGTTCACTATGTTCCTTGCGGGCATGAAAGATGGAATGGAACTTTCAGTTTCGGTATCTTAATATATTAACTGTTTCTTTCCATGCCACTGCATGTATTTTATGATATAAGTGACATGATGTAGCAGAACGCATAAGTATATCACATTTTAGATCTCAACTTGTTTCAAACGAAGTTTGACAGTTGGAAACCACGTGAATATCTTGCCACTGTTCATACGTCGCGGGAAAATGGATTTTGGCCAACGGGGCAGAAGAGGAGGCAGGGGAAGGGGCTTCGGAGGGGGTTTCAGAAGGGACGGGGGATTTGATGACAACAGAAACAGGTCAGATTCTTCCAACTGGCGTTCTCAGAATTCGGACGGGGTGTCAAGCTCTGAGAATGATACAACTAAAATGTATGTGGAGGAAAATTGTGTTGGAAGAATCATTGGTAAGAGGGTTTTATCTTCTTATCCTGTTAGTTTCTTCCAAACAAGTTTTAACTCTTTTATGATTATTGATAACGGGAAAAATAAAAAGTCTCTTCACCAACATAAATTTCGATAGAGAGTCCATAATCAGCTGATTATGATAAGGCACATGTGCCCTTTAATAAAATTCTTGGACTTGGTCAAACTTAAGATTATTGTTCCTGATTTATCAGTATCACTTACGTTTGTTTTGATGTTGGCATGCTTGTAAATGAGTTCCCCTAATGTTTGTCTACACTTCAAATTAACTGGTTTGATACAAAAGAGCACCCAACGCACAGGTTTGTGCTAAAGATACATTCATAAGATAATAATATATTGATGGATCATGCAATTAACCTGTCCCTGTGCTTTAATTGATGTACCTGAAGACAGTGTACAACATCCTCACCTCAGTCCTAAAACATAAGACAGACTGTGGTCTAGTGGTACATCTTCCCGAGGCAAGAGAGTTAACTGACTTTAAAAGTCCAGTTTCCACCCTTGCCGAACTAGGCTTGAATTCCTGGGCTCGATCGTAGCGCCACCAGTGGTTATTACGAATTATGTCCCTTCTAAACCTCTCCCATTGACCAATCAGATTCCACCTCTTGTTTCACTTGCATTTGATTCAAACTAAATGGCGGTGCCCAGTCAAGATGATCTGATCGATAATCAAGATCTATTTTGTGTTAAAACGGGTCTTACATCGCACATTGCATTAAATCTCATGAGCACCTTCATTAAAATCATGAAAAGATTTGGAAAATATCTGTTAACAACGAGTTGGCGGTGCACATGCTTTGCAAATCCTGCAATCGATCGAAATCAGCACGACAGTTTATGAACCGAATTTCAATTTCGTTGTGCGATTTTGATTGGACTATGCATAGACTCATTAGCACAGCCAAAATGTAACTCCATAATACCAGCCTAGTTCGGCAAGGGTAGAAACTGGACTTTTATAGTCAGTTAACTCACTTGTCTTGGGAAGATGCTAGTGGTAGAGCGTCCGCCCGGAGAGCAGAAGGTCCGGGGTTAGATCCCCGGCCGCGTCATACCAAAAGACGTTAAAAGATGGTACTTGTTGTTACCCTGCCTGGTGCTTGGCTTTAAGGGGCTAAAACAAGGACTGGTCGGCTCGGAGTCAGTATACTGTGTCTGAGTGGGGTATACTGTGTCTGAGTGGGGTATTCATGTTGAACTGTGGCATGGTATCTCAGTGTGCTAGCACTATAAATCGGGATCAGTCTGGACAAGTACAAGCAGCCACACACACACACTTGCATGCACGTCGCTATATAAGTGCAACAATCTTGGACGCGATGTTAAACCCAATTTCACCTTACCTCACCTAAAACATAAGACTTTACCAGTAGGCCTGAAAAAAAGTGAGACTCGGCTCCAAAGTCTGTGACACTGACACCTTTACTTGCTTACTTCAAAGTTTTGTGTCTTCCTCTATTAACTTGATACAAATTCCTTTCACCTTAAAGATATGACTTCCAGTACGTGTTCCCTCGCAATTGCGCTCTTCAATATAGCGCTAACTCGGTTACAGCGCACGGTAGAGCATGGCTTCTCAAATTTACTTACATTTTTAATAAACTCTAGTTTTCCAATGACACAATGTTTTCCCCATCTAAACAAAAAAACATTATCAGCTGATCACATAACTCAGGAAATACCAGTCAACAAATCCGAACTGAAGTCCGCAATTTAATCCAATTCTTATCACATCCGGCTTTAAAAAGATTCCACTTTGGTTAAACCGCTGATCGTCTATAATGCTCATTAAATATTTGGACCCCAAAGGTAGCGTTGTAGCAAGGGATCACTGTACATGTATATTCTCCAACCTTATTTTTTGCTCAACCCAGGTAGAGGTGGTTCGAAAATACGAGAGTTGCAAGACTCAAGTGGAGCAAACATCAAGGTATTGGAGTTTGAAAACTCACTTAATGTCTTTTCAGTTGTCCAACTGTTTCAATTCAATTTCAATTGCTGATTCAAACATGTATATATGACATGTTTATTTTGTACAAAGCAGTCATACTGTTAGATATGAATACAAGACTCTGGTAAAACCTACGCATGTTTAGTATCAGCTCAATGTTCTTGGAGCTGATAACAGAGGCAGACAGTTATGAAATATGTAAATTTTCTGCTCCTGGACACATATATGGGACAGGATGTTGCTTGTACTAGTGGAATGTTTGTTATCTTTGATCCAGGGTAGAATAGGTCTTCAGCAACCCATGCTTGCCGTAAAAGGCGACTATGCTTGTCGTAAGAGACGACTAATGGGATCAGGTGGTCAGTCTAGCTGACCTGGTTGATTCATGTCATCGTATCCCAATTGCGTGGATCGATGCTCATGATGTCAATCACTAGATTGTCTGGTCCAGACTACAGTATTTACAAACCGCCATCATATAGATGGAATATTACTGAGTGCAGTGTTAAACAACAAACAAACAAAAACAAAACTGTTAGCTTTGAGGTATACTTGTGAATTAAAGTAATTGCAACAACATATTGAAATCCTTTCTTCTCTTTTTCCTTCTTTTTTAAACATCTTGTTATGCATAAAGCCTGGTGTGTTTGGCAGCCTTAAGTTTGTTGAATTCAGGTGAACAGAAATGAGACAGAAGGTGGGAAGGTTCTCGTGGTTGTGAAGGGGAGTGCTGATGCTCGCACACAGGCTGAGGACATGATAAAGGAACTCACGGAATCATTTAATGGTAAGAGACGATACTGTTTTACAGGTTTAAAGATCTCAGTACCATTATTTTGAAGTAATAAAATTGTGGTTTGGTGACAACTTTAAAATCATTCCTGGAATATGATGATAGACATGTATTATAGTGTTGCTTGGATGCTGTGGGCATTTTCAAATACCTATGAACTGACCCTGTGGGGATTCCAGGTTGGAATAGGTCCACAGTATTGGTGCTGCAATTCAGTGTAGAGTTACACCCCTTAGGTGTGCCAGGAACCTGTGATCTAGGGCTTGTATCCCAGATTCACTCTGATTGTGTTTCTAGGTTTGTCATCACCATACCCCTGCTCATGGGTTTCACCAAAGTGATAAATATCTAAGAATGACGTTAAGCAACAAACAAACAAGTCAACATGTTCTACAGGTCTGTCCGCTGGGAACAACCGAGGAGGTGGTGGACGATCAGGTTGGGGACGCAGCAGCGAGGACACTTGGGGGTCTTCAGCAGGTCAGACAGGTAACTCTCGAAGTGTATCAATTTTTACAGATGGTAATAAAAATTGTCATGCATGACATTTGGGACATGCCACATGAAGGAATATCATTTGGGTCAATCAAAATCATTTTTAGTCTGATGAAAAAACTAGTTGCACTATTAGTTCATTGACTGGCAAGATTGTTTGCATTTTTGACAGAAAAGTTCACTTTCTTTTGCTTATAAGTTCCTTCTTATTGAGAGAAAATAATGAAAAATGTTTTATTTTCATTTTAGCTTCTCATGTTCACCATTTTTTTGTCTTCTCCTCATTTATGTACTTTTAAATATTAATGATGTTCTTTCAGGGAATGGAGAGGAGACATTTGGCTCAAGCTCGGAAACAACCGACATTTATGTGGACCCGAGCTGTGTTGGAAGAATTATTGGTACAGTTTGGTCCTTGAGTGTCTTATATGTAGCGTATGTGTAGTTGCAGTGATGGAAATTGTGGTATAAGTGAAACACAGGTAAACTCGTTCACTGTCTTACTGCCCCAGTGACCCTGTGAAGATGTGGGTTAGAATAGGTCTCCAGCAACCCATGCTTGCCGTAAGAGGCTACAATGCTTGTCATAAGAGGCAACTAATAGGTCAACCTTGCTGACTTGGTTGATGCATGTGATCGTATCCCAACTGCGTGAATCAATGCTCATGACATCAATCACTTGATTGTCTAGTCCAGACTTGATTCTTTACATACCGCCGTCATATGGCTGGAATCTTGCTGAGTGCGGCGTTAAACAACAAACAAACTGCCCCAGTGAATTCCAGGTCTGATTTGGTCCCCCCTACCTGATGCTTGTGGAAGGAGCCGGCCCCTTGGGAATTGTGGTTTAGAACAGGGGCCCGGAACCAATGTTCATCATACGAGGCGACCCAATGGTACTGATGGTTATGCTCGGTGACTTGGTTAATAGGGTGTCATCGTACCCTGGCTGCGTGGATCGATGTTCATGGCGCTAATAGGAGGACACCAGTGATTCACTGTGTAGAGTTGCATCCCTTTAGGTACGCTAGAAATCTATGATCATGGGTTCGAATCCCGGTCAGCCCAATTATGTTTCTTGGTTGGTCAACACAATACCCATGCTTGTGGGTTTCACGGAAGTGGTAAACGTCTGAGATCTGCATTACTTTGGGCTCTCCTCCCACATTAAGCTGGAATACTGTTTAAAGCGACATAAAAAACAACTTACTCAAGACATCAATCACTGGTTTGTCTGATCCAGACTTGATTATTTGCAGGCTGCCTTATTTCCTGAGTTGGGTGGTCAGACTCTGTGGGCCATCTCAATGAGAGTCATCATACAACAGCTACAGATAAACTGCGTATTTGCGTAAAATATAAAAAATATTGAGGTTCTTGAATACAAATACATATCTTCCAGAGGCAAGGTAGTAAACTGACTATAAAAGTCCAGTTTCCACTCTTGCCGAGATGGGCTGGAATAATGGAGTGACATTTTGGCTGGACGAACGAGTCTATGCATAGTCCTAATCAAAATCGTGTAATCGTGTAACAAACTAGCAAACAACATGGATTTCAACGTGCAGATTTCGGTCGACTGCAGGATTTGCAAAGCATGTGTACCGTCAACTGGGCATCAACAGATATTTTTCAAATCTTTTCATGTTTTTTATCAAGGTGCTCAAGTGAATTGATGCACTTCGTGGGGTAGGGCCTGTTTTGTTACAATATAGATCTTGATTATCGAGGAGATCGTCTTAACTGACCGCCACCATTTTGTTTGAAGCAAATGCAAGGGATATGTGACATGGAGTCAGTTAACACCCTTGCCCGGGAAGATGGCCACACTGATGCAGGTTGAATTCTGCTGACTGTGAGTAACAACAAACACAATCTCACCCAACTTCATCCCTGTTATAGGTAAAGGTGGATCCAAAATTCGTGAACTTCAAGATGAAAGTGGAGCAAACATCAAGGTATTATTTTGTGACTCTTTTTATGCAGATATATAGGATAGCTAGGATAGATCACAAAGAACAATGAAGATGGAGGTATGGTTTATTTCACAATAAACCATTGTGCTATCATGATGTCATTTCTCGAGATTTGAACATTGTCGACCTCATGAATTGGATGTTGCTATTTTTTAGAAGGTAGTGAGTTGTTCCCCTTAGTGCTGCTCATGGTTTATTCTCCATTCTCCCCTTCGTTGTTTATTTCTCAAATACATTTGGCAGTAAGAGGGTTAACGTAGCACAAGCCAGACAAGATTTCTTGTCAAAATATGTGAAAGAGTTACTCCCCTCAAAAGTGGTAAGCATCTAAGAACCAAATCACTTCCGGAATTCCTCCCACATCAAGCTGACAATATCAGTGAAATACTATTCAAAGTGGTGTTAAACCAAACTCACAACAACTCAGCTTGAGCAATTGCTGTGAAATATTCAGGTGAACAGAAATGAGACTGAAGGTGGGAAGGTTCTCGTGGTCGTGACGGGGAGTGCTGATGCTCGCACACAGGCTGAGGACATGATAAAGGAACTCACGGAATCATTTAATGGTAAGAGACGATACTGTTTTACAGGTTCAAAGATCACAGTACCATTATTTTGAAGTAATAAAATTGTGGTTTGGTGACAACTTTAAAATCATTCCTGGAATATGATAGACATGTATTATAGTGTTGCTTGGATGCTGTGGGCATTTTCAAATACCTATGAACTGACCCTGTGGGGATTCCAGGTTGGAATACACAGAATCATTTAATGGTGAGTTAAACTTGGTCTATTACAGTGTATTCCTTGGTGTTGTATATGGAGACTAGTGGAAATTGAGTATCACCCTTTGTCTCTCTCTCTCTCTCTCTCTCTCTCTCTCTCTCTGTCTCTCTCTCTGTGTCTCTCTCTCTCTCTCTCTCTCTCTCTCTCACAGCCTTCTGTACGCACTCTAGGTATTATATAGCCTACTTGAAGTGTTCTTCTTACACTGGAGTGATTCAGAACCATCTTTCAGTATTATATTCACCTTTTAATTACACTGGGATATTTTCAGACTCCTCAGGGTACAGAGGAGGAGGAGGTGGCGGACGATCATCAGACTGGGATTTCAATGATGGAAACGCAGATTCTGTAGGTGAGTGAAACTTTTACTGGAACAGTTTAAATACATGTACAGTCCCCCTGTGGTGTCATCGGCAGTCTGTGACTTTAGCCGCTTATCCAAAGCCCAAGTCAAGTAAAATCCTGTTAGCCTAGTAAGCTCAGCTAATAATAACCCATATGATAACCCGAAATTCTACTAAAATTTATGATAACATCTGTAGTGTTAAACTTGTTGGCGCAGACTGCATCAATACCATTTATGTACTTTTAAATATTAATGATGTTCTTTCAGGGAATGGAGAGGAGACATTGGGCTCAAGCTCGGAAACAACCGACATTTATGTGGACCCGAGCTGTGTTGGAAGAATTATTGGTACAGTTTGGTCCTTGAGTGTCTTATATGTAGCGTATGTGTAGTTGCAATGATGGAAATTGTGGTATAAGTGAAACACAGGTAAACTCGTTCACTGTCTTACTGCCCCAGTGACCCTGTGAAGATGTGGGTTAGAATAGGTCTCTAGCAACCCATGCTTGCCGTAAGAGGCTACAATGCTTGTCGTAAGAGGCAACTAATAGGTCAACCTTGCTGACTTGGTTGATGCATGTGATCGTATCCCAACTGTGTGAATCAATGCTCATGACATCAATCACTTGATTGTCTAGTCCAGACTTATTACATTAAGTAATACGTTACCACTGTTATACCGAGGCTGTTGTCTCCCACAACTGCTGCTATAGCGAAATCTACCACAGAGATCTCAATTACCTCATGCAGCACGTGCGTAGCCACCTAGCTGCCATGTGACACCCTTCACTCTTGTCTCCTTCGTCTGCTTAGCAAGACGTGTTTTCTCCTGCTGAAGCGTTCCTTGAAGATTTGGTGATATTTATTATAGTTTATTCTCTAATAAACTGTGCTTTTATGGGGCGTTGTGGTAGCTACGCTTGGTTATAATTTTCCCGCCAAACGGAAAATTTTTCCCGCCCTTTTTTCTATATACTTGCGGGGTTCGCGTATGCACGTTGTGTTTTACGTTTCCCCTGTTCTTGTATGTTTTGGGGGTTAACATAACTTATTTCTTTAATAAAAGTTATATGTGTATGTTATATGTTCACATTGCTCGTTTATTTTCTTGTGAAAATGTTCGTTTGTGAATCATTGTGGTGCGTGCGTTGTAACCATGTTTTGTTCTTTGTTTATAGCAAACAATCAATGTCTGACATGGATATGTCCCCAGTATCCACCCCCTCTACCCCTGCTCCTCGGAGTTATGGGGTGTGCAGAAAGTTTTTGTCGTCCCGGGATCCCCACGTTCGTTGCCCGCGGTGCAGGGTTCCTTGCGGGGACACCCGGTGCATCCTGTGCGAAGGTCTGGGGCCTGCGGATTTTGAGCGGTACCGGCTGTACGTACAGTCCGTCTCCACCCCTGTGGTGGCCGGTTCGTCCGGTCGGGGTCCCCGTGCGGGTACCACCTCCTCGGCTGCAGCGGATCCCCTTGCGGCCCTCGGGCTGTCTGGGGATTCCGTCGCCGCATTGTTGTCGAAACTTGTGGATTCCATGCTGGCGGCCTTATCGCAAGATAGGCCGCTGGCTGTTCCGTCCCCGGCCTCTTCGGTGGCCGCGGGGTCCACCGGTAAAGCGGCGGATCTCTTGGCGGCCCGTGTGCTGTCCGGGGATTCCGTCGCTGCATTACTTGCATAACTTGTGGACTCCAAGCTGGCGGCCTTATCTCAGGATAGGCCGCTGGCTGTTCCGTCCCCGGCCACTTCGGTGGCCGCGGGGTCGGACGCGGGGTCCACCGGTACGGCGGCGGCTCCCGTGGTCACCGGTCCTTCCCCCGAACCGTTGCTCCCGCTATCGGTTTAGGACCGCGTGGCCATGGTTTATGACCTCTTTGAGGACATGCCCCGGCCGGTACCGCGGGGAATCCACGACTGTGGGTTCCTCCGAGGTATACGATGAGTCTTCCGACTCGGCTTTCCCCGCATCAACCTTGCTGCGCGGTTTCAAGCCTTCCTTGGAGAACGCCTTCGCGGCGGCCTCCGGTCGGGGTCTCCCGTTGCCTCCGACGTCGTGGAGAAAGGGTTTATTCCCGGTACATGACCTTGCCTTTCCCGAGGCTGGTCCTACCGCGGAGGCCCATGTTGAGCGGTTGGGTGTCCGTGCCCCACCGGCTGCTACGGTAACGCAAGCTACCTTGCACCAGCTGGACGCCCTCGCTCGGCACTCCATGTCTCACGGAGACACTTACTTGGCTGCAGCGGCCCGTCTGGTCGAAGGTTCTCCCACGGACCGTGACCAGCGCATTTACAACTGCCTGCTCAGTTTAAATGCTTCCCTGGAGTACGTTGCCGAGGACTCTCGGCACACACTTGCTCTTGTTGGGTCCCTGCATAGGCGCCTGGGTGCCGCTCCTAACCGGAGCGCGCCCCAGGCTGCTGCGGCCGGTAGGTCTAAGGGGTCGGGTTCTTCTTCCTCTGGGAAGTAGCCCCGCCCTGAGGGCTCCGGTATGGGCAATCAGCTGCCCTTTCGCGGGAAAACGGGGAACTGGGGGAAGCCCAAGTCGTCGACGGACGGCAAGGGCCCCTCCAGGTGACTCTCATTGGAGGGGTTCGTATGCCGACAGCGCCAACTTCGGTTGGCCCTTAGGCGAACCCGAGTCACTTGGCCCTGGACAGTTGCGCCTGTCGCAACCTGTCAGGGCCCCCTCTCCTTCCCCAGTGGGAGCCAGACTCCAGACTTACTGGGAGAATTGGGAACAAGTGTTCGACGACCCGTGGGTGGTCAACACGATTCGGTACGGCTATCGGCTTGATCTCAAAGCGAATCCGCCGCTCACCGTTGCCCCGTTGGCAGGTTTCGATTCGGAAACCAATCTTCCCATCCTCGCCGATGCCATCGGCAGGTTGGTGGAGAAGGGGCAGTACGGGAGTTAGCTCTACCAGAAATAACACCGGGGTTTTACTCCAGGATATTTCTCGTTCCCAAGTAGGACAGTGCCGAACTCAGAATGATTCACACGTCCGCTCCCTGGCTGTTCACCCGGTTAACCACCCCCATAGTGGGGTTCCTCCACAGGAGGGGTGTCCGGTACTTCGCGTACCTGGACGACTCGCTAGTAGCAAATCGAATGACGGACACCCTGTCACGCCATCTCGATTTCGCACGTCGGCTCTTGGAGCAATTTGGGTGGATTATCAATCTCCCCAAGAGCGAGTTAACCCCTTCTCAGAACTTGCTGTTCATCGGAGGTCGGTTCAACACGGTGTCCCATCGCCTCTTTGTCCCCCCAGACCGGTGGCACAAAATTCAGGCGATGATTGCCAAAGTCTTAGCGGTGCAACAGACTGTTCACTTTTGGGAACAGCTGTTAGGGCTACTTGTATCAGCCCAGGACTGCACCGCACGGGGTCGTCTCCAACTCCGCCCGCTGCAACGGTTTTTAATCCAGTTGTTAGCAACGGAGGTGAACAGTGCGACCGTCGCCCTCCCGGATCGGCTCCGACCGCATCTGGAGTGGTGGACGGTCCCTTACATTGTCTTATCAGGAGTCTCTATGCGGCCCTACCGGGCCACGTTGACCCTGTATACAGACGCCTCTCTAGTGGGCTGGGGCGCCCATCTAAAGGGGGAGGTGAGCTCGGGGCTGTGGTGCTTAGACGAACTAGGTCTTCACATCACTTGTCTCGAGTTCAAGGCAGTGATCAACGCAGTCAATCACTGGAAGCATCGTCTCGTCGACGCCCGGCTCATACTGGCGACCGACAACACGACGGTAGTGTCCTATGTGAACAAACTGGGGGGAACCCACAGTCACTCGCTACTCGATCTCACGTTCGAGTTTTACGCTCTGGTGGACAGTGTCCCGTGCCAGATACGCGCCCGTCACATCCCAGGTGTGCGGAACGTACTGGCCGATGCTCTATCGAGGCCTCAGGATCCGAGCCCCACAGAGTGGATGCTGAACCCAGTAGTGTTTCAGTGGCTGTGCGAACGTTTGGGTCGTCCGATGGTCGACCTGTTCGCAACGCGGTTCAACAATCAACTCCCGTTGTTTGTATCACCAGTCCCGGTCCCGAGGGCCATCGATCACGATGCTCTCGCGTTAGACTGGACGGGCTTGGTCGCTTATGCTTACCCGCCGACAGCGTTGATACCACACATTCTAAGCCGGCTCCGAGGAGTTCGCTGTCGAATGTTACTGATCGCGCCCATGTGGCCGAACAGATCGTGGTACCCCGACTTGCTGACCCAGGTCACGCAGTCGCCACTTCCACTGCCTGTGAGACCGGATCTCTTGATCCACCCTCACACCTGTCAGCTTCATCCAAACGCAGGGCAGTTCAATCTGCACGCGTGGATGTTGTCACCGAGCGTCTGAGGAGTAAAGTTTTTTCTCGCCGGGCGTCTCGGGCATACGTTAGTATGCATCGTGATTACCCAGAAGGTGTATAATGCACGTTGGGTTATTTTCACGAAGTGGTGTTGTAAACATCACATTCATTCGCCAGATAAGGTATCTGTGCAGGATATTGCTCGTTTCATGTCTCACTTGCGAGAGACCCGGAAACTCTCCGGGGGTTCCATTGCCAACTATGTCTCGTCCGTTGCTACGGTACGGGACGTTGCTATGGGTACCAGTCTCTCCAAAGAGCCGGTGATACGGGGTATTATCAAGGGTTTCAAACAGCACGATCTTAAGAAGGGCCGCCTTCGGGCACCGGCCTGGGATCTTTCCCTAGTGTTGCAATCACTTACGGAAGCTCCGTATGAACCCTTGCATAGTGCTTCGTTCCGGCATGTGACTTGGAAAACAGCATTTCTCCTCTCCTTTGCCACGGCGGCACGTGTATCCGAAATTCATGCACTCGATGTCGCCAAGGTACGATTCGATAGGGGTGACGAAGGAGCGGTCCGCCTGGGCCTGCTCATGGGCTTCGTCGCCAAGAATCAGAGAGTCGGGCAAACGGAGAGAGAATTCACTGTAAGATCACTCAAAGAAATCTTACATCCTGCTGATACTGAGGACAGAGCGCTGTGTCCGGTTAGGGCCCTTAAGTATTATCTTAAGGCTTCGAATGAACGTAGACAAGGGCGTGACCGTCTGTTCATATCGTGTAACCCTAATCGCACGGTTGACATACCTCGCAACTCGATTGCGTTGTGGCTTCGTTCTGTCATCAATCTGGCGTACCGGTCTCGGGGGTTACCGGTAGCGGGGTCAAACCCGCACGAGATCAGGGCGCTAGCGGCAACATTTGCCCTACACTCGAATATCTCTGTTCGCAGAATATTACGAGGTTGTTACTGGCGTTCTGACTCGGTTTTTGCCAATCATTACCTCAAACAGGTCGCTGATGCCGTCGTGGAGAGTGTGCACCGTCTTGGCCCGCGGATCGCGGCGCAAGCGGGCACCTAAGGGGTGTGCCCAGCGCAATTCCGAACTCCTCAGGCGTCTGACCTTGCACGGTGGTCAATCTGGGTCTACTCCAATGTTCCCACTGCCGTGGGTACAGGAGTTGGGGTCCCGCAAACCAGTGCACTCACACCACAGGTGAGGGCGGCTTTTTGTGTGCTTTGTCCTTATTTGTATTTTGACAATTATGTCTTTAATTGTCTGTCGTGTATCCCAACCTTGTGATGCATGCTTACAAATACTGGAATTAGGTCACGCGCCTAATGCATACTTTAAGTAGGCTTGCTCTGGGATATACGGTCTGAATGAAATTAATTTCCCTCTTTTCGACTGTTTAACCTGATCTAAGATTAAGCTCACGCGGATACAGTGTTCTCATCCGCTGCGGCGATGAAATACCTATCTAGTGGGGCCGTTTGGAGTCACCAATCGTTTTGGCAATGACGATTGAGCCTTACGGTATGCGCTTGACAGTGCTTTGGTATTCCTATAGGGTAACGCCTAGCTAGGTGCATGCGCATCGAGTGCTTCCGCCTTGGTGTTTACTTCCGCTGGTCGGAAGGAACGCTAGCAGTCAGGATTCGGGTTGTAGGTGCTCCCCACCGCCTACTGTGGTAGTCAGCCTCGGTATAACAGTGGTAACGTATTACTTAATGTAATTTGTAGAATTTTCCTATTCGGAATATTCTATAAGTAATACGTTACCACTGGGCTGCTGCCCGCCCGTCCGTCCCCCGAGCACTTGCTCTCGCAGGAGACAAGAGTGAAGGGTGTCACATGGCAGCTAGGTGGCTACGCACGTGCTGCATGAGGTAATTGAGATCTCTGTGGTAGATTTCGCTATAGCAGCAGTTGTGGGAGACAACAGCCTCGGTATAACAGTGGTAACGTATTACTTATAGAATATTCCGAATAGGAAAATTCTACAAGATTCTTTACATACCGCCGTCATATGGCTGGAATCTTGCTGAGTGCGTCGTTAAACAACAAACATACTGCCCCAGTGAATTCCAAGTCTGAATTGGTCCCCCTGTACCTGATGCTTGTGGAAGGAGCCGGCCCCTTGGGAATTGTGGTTTAGAACAGGGGCCTCGAAACCAATGTTCATCATACGAGGCGACCCAATGGTACTGATGGTTATGCTTGGTGACTTGGTTAATAGGGTGTCATCGTACCCTGGCTGCGTGGATCGATGTTCATGGCGCTAATCGGAGGACACCAGTGATTCACTGTGTAGAGTTGCATCCCTTTAGGTACGCTAGAAATCTATGATCATGGGTTCGAATCCCGGTCAGCCCAATTATGTTTCTTGGTTGGTCAACACAATACCCATGCTTGTGGGTTTCACGCAAGTGGTAAACGTCTGAGATCTGCATTACTTTGGGCTCTCCTCCCACATTAAGCTGGAATACTGTTTAAAGCGACATAAAAAACAACTTACTCAGGACATCAATCACTGGTTTGTCTGATCCAGACTTGATTATTTGCAGGCTGCCTTATTTCCTGAGTTGGGTGGTCAGACTCTGTGGGCCATCTCAATGAGAGTCATCATACCACAGCTACAGATAAACTGCGTATTTGTGTAAAATATAAAAAATATTGAGGTTCTTGAATACAAATACATATCTTCCCGAGGCAAGGGAGTAAACTGACTATAAAAGTCCAGTTTCCACTCTTGCCGAGATGGGCTGGAATAATGGTGTTACATTTTGGCTGGATGAACGAGTCTATGCATAGTCCTAATCAGAATCGTGTAATCGTGTATCAAACTAGCAAACAACATTGATTTCAACGTGCAGATTTCGGTCGACTGCAGGATTTGCAAAGCATGTGTATCGTCAACTGGGCATCAACAGCTATTTTTCAAATCTTTTCATGTTTTTTAATCAAGGTGCTCGAGTGAATTGATGCACTTCGCTGGGTAGGGCCTTTTTTGTTACAATATAGATCTTGATTATCGAGGAGATCGTCTTGACTGACGGCCACCATTTTGTTTGAAGCAAATGCAAGGGATATGTGATATGGAGTCAGTTAACACCCTTGCCCGGGAAGATGGCCACACTGATGCAGGTTGAATTCTGCTGACTGTGAGTAAAACAACAAACACAATCTCACCCATCTCTATCCCTGTTATAGGTAAAGGTGGATCCAAAATTCGTGAACTTCAAGATGAAAGTGGAGCAAACATCAAGGTATTATTTTGTGACTCTTTTTATGCAGATATATAGGAGAGCTAGGATAGATCACAAAGAACAATGAAGATCGAGGTATGGTTTATTTCACAATAAACCATAGTGCTATCATGATGTCATTTCTCGAGATTTGAACATTGTCAACCTCATGAATTGGATGTTGCTATTTTTTAGAGGGTAGTGAGTTGTTCCCCTTAGTGCTGCTCATGGTTTATTCTTCATTCTCCCCTTCGTTGTTTATTTCTCAAATACATTTGGCAGTAAGAGGGTTAACGTAGCACAAGCCAGACAAGATTTCTTGTCAAAATATGTGAAAGAGTTACTCCCCTCAGAAGTGGTAAGCATCTAAGAACCACATCACTTCCAGATTTCCTCCCACATCAAGCTGACAATATCACTGAAATACTATTCAAAGTGGTGTTAAACCAAACTCACTACAATTGCTGTGAAATATTCAGGTGAACAGAAATGAGACTGAAGGCGGGAAGGTTCTTGTGGTCGTGACGGGGAGTGCTGATGCTCGCACACAGGCTGAGGACATGATAAAGGAACTCACGGAATCATTTAATGGTAAGAGACGATACTTTTTTACAGGTTTAAAGATCTCAGTACCATTATTTTGAAGTAATAAAATTGTGGTTTGGTGACTTTAAAATCATTCCTGGAATATGATGATAGACATGTATTATAGTGTTGCTTGGATGCTGTGGGCATTTTCAAATACCTATGAACCGACACTGTGGGGATTCCAAGTTGGAATAGGTCCTCAGTATTGGTGCTGCAATTCAGTGTAGAGTTACACCCCTTAGGTGTGCCAGGAACCTGTGATCTAGGGCTTGTTTCCCAGATTCACTCTGATTGTGTTTCTAGGTTTGTCATCACCATATCCCTGCTCATGGGTTTCACTAAAGTGATAAATATCCAAGAATGGCATTAAGCAACAAACAAACAAGTCAACATGTTCTTTAAAATCATTCCTGGAATATGATGATAGACATGGACTATAGTGTTGCTTGGATGCTGTGGGCATTTTCAAATACCTATGAACTGACCCTGTGGGGATTCCAGATTGGAACACACAGAATCATTTAATGGTGAGTTAAACTTGGTCTATTACAGTGTATTCCTTGGTGTTGTATATGGAGACTAGTGGAAATTGAGTATCACCCTTGTCTCTCTCTCTCTCTCTCTCTCTCTCTCTCTCTCTCTCGTCTGTCTGTCTGTCTGTCTCTCTCTCTCTTGTCTGTCTGTCTCTCTCTCTCTCTTGTCTGTCTGTCTGTCTCTCTCTGTGTCTGTCTGTCTCTCTCTCTTGTCTGTCTCTCTCTCTTGTCTGTCTGTCTGTCTCTCTCTCTCTCTCTTGTCTGTCTCTCTCTCTCTCTTGTCTGTCTCTCTCTCTCTTGTCTGTCTGTCTCTCTCTCTCTCTCTTGTCTGTCTGTCTCTCTTGTCTGTCTGTCTCTCTCTCTTGTCTGTCTGTCTCTCTCTCTCTGTGTCTGTCTGTCTCTCTCTCTTGTCTGTCTCTCTCTCTTGTCTGTCTCTCTCTCTCTTGTCTGTCTGTCTGTCTCTCTCTCTTGTCCGTCTCTCTATTTCTGTCTGTCTCTCTCTCTCTGTCTCTCTTTTGTCTGTCTCTCTCTGTCTGTCTGTCTCTCTCTTGTCTGTCTGTCTCTCTCTCTCTTGTCTGTCTGTCTCTCTCTCTGTCTCTCTCTCTCTGTGTCTGTCTCTCTCTCTCTTGTCTGTCTCTCTCTCTCTGTGTCTGTCTGTCTCTCTCTTGTCTGTCTCTCTCTTGTCTGTCTGTCTGTCTGTCTGTCTCTCTGTGTCTGTCTGTCTCTCTCTCTTGTCTGTCTGTCTCTCTCTTGTCTGTCTCTCTCTCGTCTGTCTCTCTGTCTGTCTCTCTCTCTCTTGTCTGTCTGTCTCTCTGTCTGTCTCTCTCTCTCTCGTCTGTCTCTCTGTCTGTCTCTCTGTCTGTCTCTCTTGTCTGTCTCTCTCTGTCTGTCTGTCTCTCTCTTGTCTGTCTGTCTCTCTCTCTCTCTCTTGTCTGTCTCTCTCTCTGTGTCTGTGTCTCTCTCTCTTTTGTCTGTCTCTCTATCTCTGTCTGTCTGTCTGTCTCTCTCTGTGTCTCTCTCTGTGTGTCTGTCTCTCTCTCTCTTGTCTGTCTCTCTCTCTGTGTGTCTGTCTGTCTGTCTCTCTCTTGTCTGTCTGTCTGTCTGTCTCTCTTGTCTGTCTCTCTGTGTCTCTCTCTCTCTTGTCTGTCTGTCTCTCTCTTGTCTGTCTGTCTGTCTCTCTCTTGTCTGTCTCTCTCTTGTCTGTCTCTCTGTCTGTCTCTCTCTCTCTTGTCTGTCTGTCTCTGTCTGTCTGTCTCTCTCTCTTGTCTGTCTGTCTCTCTCTCTATGTCTGTCTGTCTCTCTTGTCTGTCTCTCTCTCTGTCTGTCTCTCTCTTGTCTGTCTGTCTGTCTCTCTCTCTCTCTTGTCTGTCTGTCTCTCTGTCTCTCTCTCTCTTGTCTGTCTCTCTGTCTGTCTGTCTGTCTCTCTCTTTTGTCTGTCTGTCTCTCTCTTTCTCTTGTCTGTCTGTCTGTCTGTCTGTCTCTCTCTTGTCTGTCTGTCTCTCTCTGTCTGCCTCTCTCTGTCTGCCTCTCTCTCTCTGTCTGTCTCTCTCTCTCTCTCTTGTCTATCTCTCTGTCTCTCTCTCTCTCTTGTCTGTCTCTCTCTCTCTCTCTCTCTCTCTCACAGCCTGAAGTGTCCTTCTTACACTGGAGTGATTCAGAACCATCTTTCAGTATTATATTCACCTTTTAATTACACTGGGATATTTTAAGACTCCTCAGGGTACAGAGGAGGAGGAGGTGTTGGTGGACGATCATCAGACTGGGATTTCAATGATGGAAACGCAGATTCTGTAGGTGAGGGAAACTTTTACTGGAAAAGTTTAAGTACATGGACAGTCCCCCTGTGGTGTCATCGGCAGTCTGTGACTTTAGCCGCTTATCCAAAGCCCAAGTCAAGTAAAATCCTGTTAGCCTAGTAAGCTCAGCTAATAATAACCCATATGATAACCCGAAATTCTACTAAAATTTATTCTTACATCTGTAGTGTTAAACTCGTTGGCGCAGACTGCATCAATATCGCCTGTGTAATAAGATATGAAGTACGGATCAAGTTGTCAAAGATGTCTGCACAATTAAGTGTCGGTACAGCCCGCCCTTTAAATATTACCTTAGATTGTGGAAGTTAGGTTTGCTTTAAAAAAAGTGCTTTCAATCTATGCATTCCTGGGCAGACCTTACCTCATCTCATACATTGATCAAATGATCAAACTCATGTTGTTTTTTCTGGCCAAACTAGAATATTTACAGGCTGCTGAAATATATTAAAATATTTCTGACAGTGGCATAAAGCACGCACAAACTTTGAACATGTACCGCCATGATTCCTAATACAAGCAGGATGTACTGAGCCGATTGCTGTACTTCCAGGCAATGGAGAGAAGACGCGGATGTTCAACAACAAGGGCTCAAGCTCAGAAACAACAGAAATTCATGTGGACCAGAGTTGTGTTGGAAGAATAATTGGTATGGTTGCGTCACTGACCTCATGTCTACATTTTTATGAGATAGGTTCACTGTCATCAGTATTGATGTAAGATGAAGTGAACTATCATAACATGTACAATGTAGTTGATGCTGATGCAAGAGCATCCATGAAAACAACCAACCCTCAATGAAACCTCAGCCACTTTTGGCTCTTCTAACACATTAAGCTGCAATGCTGTGATATATTGAAATGCGGTTCATTGTTATTCCCAGTGAATTTGCTCTCTAAATTATTGATCTCAATTTTCTGTCGTATTACCAGGAATGAGAATTTTCTGTGGATCTGAAATTTTTTGTTACGTCAAGGGGTCACTTTAGTGATACATGCCATTACAAAATATGCATAGATGATATGGTCCCCCAGCCCCCCAGCTAACTCAAACAAACATTCTCATGCCTGTATTACAGGTAGAGGGGGATCCAAGATACAAGACTTGCAGGATGAAAGTGGAGCAAAGATCAAGGTATACCTTTCAGCAACATTTAGGGCAGATTTATGTTTGTCGGCAGGATCAGAATAGCACAGACTTGGTGAAGATCCGGAGTAGAATAGGCCTTCAGCAACCCATGCTTGATGTAAAAGGCGACTATGGTTGTCGTAAAAGGCGACTAACAGGATCAGGTGTTCAGGCTCGTTGATGCATGTCATCGTTTCCCAATTGCGTGGATCGATGCTCATGATGTAAATCACTGGATTGTCTGGTCCAGACTTTCTTCTGAATTGCACCAGACTGGTGGACATGCCATCTCCTGATGACTCTTATCAAAATGAGTTTAACAGAAAAATACTTCAAACATCAAAAGTGGACACGTAATAAGTTAAGTATATGTCATACAACTGCTCACCTTTAGCAGTGGTCTGTTCCATGAAGCTGTCGCAGCACTAAAGTTGTCGTAACTCCCGTATACATAAACATATAACTGTTAATGGATTGCGATCACCTCACTGAACCACAAGGATTACAATCACATCACAATACCCAATGGTGTAATTTGTGAAATTTTGTTGCAAGATACAAGCGAAACAATGCTATATGCCCTCAGCCTAGCAAGAGGGATAATTGGGTCATTGACTGTGCATAAGCTCCTTTCAATGATCTATCATCTCTACACACAATGTCGTTGAATAAGCCCAGGGATGTTAGGAGTTTTCAATATTTGTTGGTGAAATTTGTTCCTGTAGTACAAAAGCATGCGTTTTGGTATTACACAATGTAATGATACACAATGTGTAATACAGCTGTATGTTTAATAAACGGGCAATCTCTTCACGGGCAAGTTATGAATTGAGGTTATCATGTTTATCCTGAGTTTTGTCCAATTTCAGGTTACAAGAAATGAGACAGAAGACGGGAAGATTATTGTGGTCCTGACGGGGAGTGCTGACGCTCGCACACAGGCTGAGGACATGATAAAGGAACTCACGGAATCCTGCTTCGGTCAGTTTAAGTTTCACCATATCTTCCACTTGTTGTCGGGCGGTCGGGTAGCCTAGTGGTTAAAGCGTCCGCTCGTCACGCTGAAGACCCGGGTTCGATTCCCGACATGGGTACAATGTGTGAAGCCCATATCTGGTGTCCCCCGCCGTGATATTGCTGGAATATTGCTAAAAGCGGCGTAAAACCATACTCACTCACTCACTGCACTTGTTGTCTGTGTGATCCGGGTCTTCAGCAGCTCATGCTTGTCATAGAGACAACTGATGGGACCGGGTGTCCAGACTCGCTGACTTGGTGCATGTTATCGTATTCCACTTGCGTAGATCGATGTTCATGATCTTAGTCACTTGATTATTGGGTCCAGACTCGATCATTTACAGACCGCCGTTATATAGCTGAAATATTACAGAGTGTAGCATAAAACAAGAAACAAACTAATTTTGTCAGTGCAGACTCCACTGTATTGTGCTGGACCACTGACTGAGAGCCAGTTTTCATCCATATAGTTTCATATGTGAAATCATATTATGTCAGTCCGTCTGTTTTTGTCAGAAAAATAACATCATGATAAAAAAAAAATCTGTTTTCATGTTATTGTTGCACTGTGCTATTTTCAGACTCTTCATCAAGCTTTGACAGAAAAATAACATGATACAAAAGATTCTGTTTTTCAGTGTTGTTTTCACCTTATTGTTGCATTGTGCTATTTTCAGACTCGTCATCGAGCTACAGAGGTGGTGGTGGTGGGCGATCCACAGGCTGGGGAAGCACAGATGACAATGCAGGTGAGGGGAAGTATACCTATCAACATGCATCAATCACATACCAACAGCCATTTGCATATGTTCTAAGAATAACCACCAATCAGATTTTTTTAGCAAAGTTTATGAACTCGATAGGCCAATTGCAGATGAACTTTTTCAGGTTTGAATGTAATGTGTGGTGTTGTGACTTCTTCTATATGTTTGCATCTTCCCGAGTCAAGAGAGTTAACTGACTTTAAAAGTCCAGTTTCCACCCTTGCCGAACTAGGCTGGAATTCCTGGGCTCGATCGTAGCGCCACAAGTGGCTATTACGAGTTATGTCCTTTCTATGTTTTTCCTATTGACCAATCAGATTCAACCTCTCGTATCACTTGCATTTGCTTCAAACAAAACGGTTTCGCCCAGTCAAGACGATCTGATCGATAATCAAGATCTATATTATGATAAAACGAGTCTTACATCGCGAAGTGCATCAAATCACGTGAGCACCTTGATTAAAAACATGAAAAGATTTAGAAAATATCTGTTGACAACGAGTTAGCGGTGCATATGCTTTGCAAATCCTGCAGTCGACCGAAATCTGCATGACAGTTTACGAACCGGATTTCGATTTCGTTGCGCGATTTTGATTGGACTATGCATAGACTCATTAGCCCAGCCAAAATGTAACTCCATAATACCAGCCTAGTTCGGCAAGGTAGAAACTGGACTTTTATAGTCAGTTAACTCACTTGCCTCGGGAAGATCTTTGTTTGTGGCATGGGCAATGCTGCAAGTATTAGGAATGACCACAGGCGAGGTTCTTTGTACGCCAGGGGTTTATTTCAACCAATCCCAATGAGTGCACTACCTAGAACAAGGAAGGTACTAGATCAACTACTTGAGAATATTTCAACATATATTGTATACTTTTTAAACTTTTCCTATCTCACACTATGCATTTCTCTCTTCTTGCAATCCTTTTTGGAAGCTGGCTTGAACAAGGTTATCAGCTTCTAAAAACAAATCACCAAAACACGTCCCAGCATCACCATGGTCACCACCCAACTTCCAAGAGTCACCGTTTTGAGAAAAGTAGATCGGCCCTCCAGCATCACTCTCCTAAGGGTCGCTCATCTGAGGATTGACCGTCTTAGGATTGTTGTTCCGGGTCTCCTGGTCGCTCTCAGGATTGACTCTTACAGGTTTGACAATTTGGGGATCGTCCTAAAAAATCCTGTTTGACGTGACTCAGAGGAGGGTTCCTATACAGACTCAGTCGAGTGTTCTTCCACTTTGGGTACTTCCAGTCCTCCAGAGATCGTTGCTGCTCCTATGATTGTCATCAGTCGGACTTGCTCGCTTGGTATCCCTATCAGTACGTCGATTATGCAGACCACCAATGTTGCTTGGAGAGCTACTCCTCGCACTTAGCATCATATCCTCCTTGGCGTGGTTATCCTTAAGCTTTGTCCTTATGCTCCCACACTGTTTATACCTCTCTCCTCAGCGGGAACAACCTTTTGATCGCCATCACCGTGGAAAACTTCTTCTTCTCATAGACTCGGGGGGGGTCGGGTAGCCTAGTGGTTAAAGCGTTCGCTCGTCACGCCAAAGACCCGGGTTCGATTCCCGACATGGGTACAATGTGTGAAGCCCATTTCTGGTGTCCCCCGCCGTGATATTGCTGGAATATTGCTAAAAGCGGCGTAAAACCATACTCACTCACTCACTCTCATAGACTCGCCGCGAATAGCTGCAAAATTGCTGATGCAGCGTTCAGCAATATTCACTCACTCACTCACTCACTCACTTCTCATAGATGTTTATCTCTGTCGGTCACTCGTGTGGATCACCGTTCTCGGAGCTGTCCCCAATTGTTGTCTCTGCTTCCTACTCTTCTGTCCCAACCCATCCTGTGACGCTTCAACCAAATAACCTAAGGGAACTGGCTCTCCATTGTGATCATACCTCCCTCGTTTTATCATTTCAAGACCACATTGACTATGACTTCCCTATTGATGACGGAGCATGCACTATCCGTTTTCATTCTTCATAGCCGATTTTTCCCACCTTTTCGACAAGCACGTCCTGTGTTTTTGAGGTTGAAAGATTGCCTTCTACAGTCACCCCCTATTCAGCTGACCACCCACCGAACTGTATGATCAAGACTGGTTATTTTATTGCATTGATGTTTATAGAAGAACCAATTCTTATTTTATTTTTGCTACAAGCGATGTATAACCATAGTGTCTCGCTCACTCACTCACTCTATCACCTACGCATCACCTAGATCGGTTAAATTGTTTGATAGGCATTACTTAGAAGTTGACCTAGATCGGATTAACTATATCGGTTTGGAGATTTTATAACAGTCTACATTGACATTGCTCTCAATTACG
Source organism: Haliotis rufescens (assembly GCF_023055435.1). Lineage (NCBI taxonomy): Eukaryota > Metazoa > Mollusca > Gastropoda > Lepetellida > Haliotidae > Haliotis > Haliotis rufescens. The sequence goes on from NW_025963890.1 coordinate 63,546,600, forward strand.
TACTGCACGGAATCACCAGACTCTCTCCTCGGCGTTTGTTTAATCTGTTGCTCAAGGAGATTGCCAACTTTTTAATGTTCAAGATCAGGATTTTATCCCCTCTCAAGAGTTACCAAGCAGGCGTACCTTATTGTCTGTGGGAGATAGTGCTGTGACCTGTCTTGTGGACTCAATTGGTTGGAGACCCCTTCAGGAGGTCATATGCTGTATAGATTGTTCTTTACAGATACACGGTCATTCATGTTACGATGTTATATGTGAAAAATATAGCGCATGTTATACTCGCTTTCATGCTGTTACGTCCGAGATCGCCTCCATGGTCTTGTGGTAGAGCGTCCGCCCGGAGAGCGGAAGGTCCGGGGTTCGATCCCCGCCCGCGTCATACAAAAAGACGTTAAAAGATTGTACTTGTGTTTTGGCGCTCGGCATTAAGGGGCTAAAACAAGGACTGGTCGGCTCGGAATCAGTATACTGTGTGAGTGGGGTACTCATGTTAAACTGCAGCATGGTATCTCAGTGAGCTAGCACTATAAATCTGCATCAGTCCGGACTAGTACAAGCAGCCACACACACATACACGTGCATGCACGTCGCTATATAAGTGCAATAATCTTGGGCACGACGTTAAACCCAATTTCACCTCACCTCACCTGTTACGTCCGACTAACATATAGGGATCGTATCGCCTTTTATGGTGTGTTTTCCTGCTCAAAAGTTATTGTCTTTACGACACTAGGCAGTGGTTAAATGTTATATTTATTTCACTATTTAATGCCAGCTTCCTCATCTGTGTCTCATGGGGGGCACGGGGGGCCCAGTCGTCTAAGGCACTGCGGTTAGCTGTGCAGAGTTGCACGGCAGAAACCTATAATTTTGGGTTCGAATCCCGGTTCGCCCCAATTATGTTTCTAGTTTTGTCAGCACCATACCCATGCTCGTGGGTTTCACGGAAGTGGTAAACGTCTGAGACCTGCATCACTTGGGGCTTTCCTCCCACATTAAGCTGACACGCCGTGATATAACTGAAATAATGTTAAAAGCGGCATTAAACCCAACTCAGTCAGTCAGTCAGTCTGTGTCTCATGGTCGTAGTACAATGTGTGAAGCCCATTTAAGGTGTCCCCCGCTGTGATATCGCTGGAATATTGCTAAAAGCGGCGTAAAACCATACTCACTCACTCACTCACTCACTCACTCACTCATGGTTGTAGTTTTTTACAGGCTAGGGTATCTGCACCTCACTATCCAACTTTGGGATAACTGCATAGTGTGAGATAGTATAAGTTTAAATATTTGTAAATTTTATCTTAAATTATATATTTTTTCCTTATCCTATCTCACACGCTATATGCCCACCCAGCCATCCCCACACCAGAGCTCCTCTAGCCTGTTAGCTCTAAGAAAGAGAATGATGTGGCAGGGGTAGTCATGTGATCAGGTCGTGTAGGTCGCTGTGCATGGGATTACAGTGCGTGACCCATTTGCTTGGGTGGTGACCATGGTGATGCTGGCAGTGTTCGGGTGATTTGTTTTTAGAATCTGGATACCTTGTTCAAGCACGTTTCCAACTATGATCGAAAGAAGAAGGAAGACATGCATAACGTGAGATAGGATACAATATAATGTAAAATTTACAATAACAGTATGTCAGTGTTCACTGAGGAATTGGTTGCTTGGGATATGCAAGCTGACCAAAAGCTAAAATTGTTCGTGTGACAGCTTTCATATACTTCTGTGAATGCCTGTGACTGTCTCTATTCCTTGCACTTCCTGTCAGCTCATCTACGTCCTTTACGTCATGATTTTACCCGTGAAGATCAGGGTTAGACTAGGTCTTCAGCAACCCATGCTTGCCATAAGAGATGACTATGCTTGTCGTAAGAGGCAACTAACGGGATCGCGTGGTCAGGCTCTCTGACTTGGTTGATGCATGTCATCCATCCCAATTGAGTTGATCGATGCTCATGATATCAATCACTAGATTGTCTGGTCCAAACTTTATTATTTACAAACTGCCATCATATAGCTGGCATATTGCTGAGTGCAGATTAACAACAAACAAACCAACCAAATGTACTGTACCTAATTTGCGAATCCATTTGCTATGAGCCGCTCACTTGTATTCATTGAGGTCAATAATAAGATGAAGGTATTACGTTTCTTGCAGGAAATGGAGAAGAGACGGAGAAACCAAAGATCAACTGGGGAATCATTCGAGCAGCCAAAGAGGCTAATGAAGCAAAGAAATTTGAAGGTACAAACATGAAAGTGATAAGTTGTATTTTCCGAAAACCGTATCTAGCAATGTAAAAAGATAATAGTGAACCATTTGATACTGGTCTTCCATTGGGATTCTGGGGACTGAGGTGAAATTAATTATGTATATAGTAGTTGAGACATTTAAGAGAGTGAGATGGATTTAATGCTGCTTTGAGCAGTATACAAGTTATGTCACAGCATTGTGGTAAGAAAACCTGAAGTGATCAGGCCTCAGATGTTTATCACTTTCATGAAACCAATGAGCATGGGTATGGTGCTGACAAGCCTAGAAACATAACTGGGGCGAAGCGGGTTTAAGAGAGCGTTATGCTCATGCTATTGACCACTAGTGTTCGTGGCCAGGTCGTCATTCTTTACAGGCCGTCATGATATGGCTGTAATATTGCTGACTCCACATTGTGTCACAAGGTGAACCACCTTCTTCTTGTAGGTCTGCCGCCTTTGGAGAAGAATTTCTATTTTGAAGATCCTGATGTCGCTAACATGCATCCAGGAGAAGTGAAAGAAATCAGGTATGGTATGTGTTGTCACGTGGTAGTATGTGTAGTCCGCGGTTGTGATGGTAGAAAGGTAGTTGGTCCTCAGGAACCTGTGCTTGTTCTAGGAGGTGACTCGATTATGCATCTGCCTGTATTGGATTGACCTGCACCTGTCTGTATTGGCTTGACCAGCACCTGTCTGTATTGGCTTGACCAGCACCTGCCTGTATTGGCTTGACCAGCACCTGTCTGTATTGGCTTAACCTGCATCTGCCTGTATTGGCTTGACCTGCACCTGTCTGTATTTGCTTGACCTGCACCTGTCTGTATTTGCTTGACCTGACTGTATTGGCTTGACCTGCACCTGCCTGTATTGGCTTGGCTTGACCTGACTGTATTGGCTTGACCTGCACCTGCCTGTATTGGCTTGGCTTGACCTGACTGTATTGGCTTGACCTGCACCTGCCTGTATTGGCTTGACCTGATTGTATTGGCTTGACCTGATTGTATTGGCTTGACCTGACTGTATTGGCTTGAGCTGCACCTGCCTGTAATGGCTTGGCTTGACCTGACTGTATTGGCTTGACCTGCACCTGCCTGTATTGGCTTGGCTTGACCTGACTGTATTGGCTTGACCTGCACCTGCCTGTATTGGCTTGACCTGATTGTATTGGCTTGACCTGATTGTATTGGCTTGACCTGCCTGTATTGGCTTGAGCTGCACCTGCCTGTATTGGCTTGGCTTGATCTGACTGTATTGGCTTGATCTGTCTGTATCAGCTTGACCTGTCGGTATCGGCTTGACCTGATTGTATGGGCTTGACCTGATTGTATGGGCTTGACCTGATTGTATGGGCTTGAACTGACTGTATTGGCTTGACCTGACTGTATTGGCTTGACCTGATTGTATTGGCTTGACCTGATTGTATTTGCTTGACCTGATATTATCGGCTTGACCTTATTGTGTTGGCTTGACCTGTCTGTATCGGCTTGACCTGTCTGTGTACTATCTTGCCTCTGTTTGGGTCCTGGGTAATCTACTGATGTTATTGATGTGCGCCATCTTTAACAGGAAGAAGAACAACAACATTATTGTGGAAGGCGGGGAGAAACGTGTGCCAAACCCTGTGAGGACCTTTGAAGAAGCCTTCCAGCATTACCGTAAGAAATTGTTGTCCTTGTTGGTGTCCCTGGAATGTCATTTAGTAAAACAATGAAGACAGCAATTTATTTAGAGGGCTCAGCCTTATTTACAATCCCCTAGTATGTCAGTGGAAGTTTACACTCCTTGAGTAAAAGATGGTTTGAAATACAGAGCAGTTCCCCAGTACCTCATGCTTGTTGTAATAGCCTGGGAAGATGTCATCGTTACCCCAATGGCGTGTATCGTTGTTCAGACCTGTTTCATCATATAAACAGTGTGTTTGGTTATTATCTCAAATTAATACAAGGAGTTTCCTTACAGCTGAGATCCTACAACAGATCTATAATCAAAAGTTCGTTGAGCCATCACCAATACAGGTCAGTACTTGCACTCTGCTACATTGTTGTACATTCACTAAACATGTGTTCACCTTACAGCCAGACGGTGGGGTAGCCTGGTGGTTAAAGTGTTCGCTTGTCCTGCCGAAGACCCGAGTTCTATTCTCCACTTGTACCCTACTCTTCTGGTCGACAAATCAGTTTCTGACAAACCTTTTGTAAACTAATCAACATCTTACAATGAGTTCAGTCGTACGAGCTGATCTGCTCCTTGTGTATAGAAACACTAAACATAATCAACAGTTTGTTTCATGTAGAAAAAGTGGTTAGTTCATAGTTCGGTAAACATCTTGTGCCTTACATGGCGACAGTCACACTTTCCACATAGTAGGTTGTCAACACTGAAACAGGTATTGTCAAAGTGTGAGTTGTTCCAAATGATGTATTGTTTTGTAAACATGTTGTGTCAGAATGATGTTGGGTTTCATGTTCAGTTGAGAATCTCCCCGGATTGATGCTTCGAAATTCAAAATTTAGAATTATACAAGATATGGTTTTACATATCACAGCACAGGCATGGTTCCAATAACGTGTGTATTCAGCACATTTCAAACAGAATATAAATAAACTGTTTATTAAGTTTAATTTATGCTGAAATAGACAAGACAGACAACCCGTGGGAGTTCCAGGTTAGAATTGGTCCCTAGAAACCTATGGTGGTCGACATAATGGATCCAGTTGTCAGGCTCGGTGACTTGGTTGATATTTAGTGTCTGTGTCCATTAACCACCCTGTAGAAATTCTTCATCTAACCTGTTTTTGTTTTGTTTCTTCAGAAACAAGCATGGCCCATTCTGTTACAAGGACTCGACCTTATTGGAATAGCACAGGTAGGTGTCCTGCACCAAAATCCTAATCTCATCCATTTGTTGGAGTTTTCTGGAACGATGTCAAACAATATATGTGTGTGTTAAGACATGATAAACTTAATTATGATCCAATTTGTTGCAACATCAAGTGATTTAGAAACATAAACTGTCAATACTTGTTTGAGTTGATTTTCAGATCGAACTGTTTCTATTTAGACAGGTACCGGAAAGACCTTGGCCTTTCTCCTCCCAGCTTTAATCCACATTGACAACCAGCCCGTGTGAGTTGTGAACATGTAACATGGTAACCATAGTAGCTGGTTTTATTGCTTTGGAATAGCTAAGGCTAAAAAATATAATAGTCTTGGTTCTCAGGCACCGCCCGCATCATCATTAAGTCTGCCGCATGTATAATCTTCAGATATTCTGCGTCTCGAACACACGACCCCGGCAGTTTAATGCTTCAATCCTAAAGAACAACATGATTTCCCCAAAGTTATTGTAGACAATATTTACTAGCTCGAACAACCTAATAAAAAAATCACTGCCTGCACAATAATTTCAAAGCCATTGCCTGAGAAAAGTAGTTGGACGATACACTGATGCAATGTGGATGGCGATTTTTTTTACTTCTCGATACAAGAATCGATCACAATCGCACACTAAGTAATAAGTATTGATTTTTCCAAGGTAAACATCTAAGACCTTCATTATTTCATGCTTTTCTCCCATGTCAAGCTGACATGCAGTCATAAATCTGAAATAGTGTTGAAAACAGTGGACTGTCAAACACTGTCATCTTTGTGGGGCAGCCTAGTGGTTAAGGTGTTCATTCATCACGCCAAAGCCCTGGGTTCGATTCCCCACAGGGGTACAATGGGTGAAGCCCATTTCTTGTGTCCCTTGCCATGATATTGCTGGAATATTGCTAAAAGCGGCATAAAACCATACTCACTCACTCACCCACCGTCATCTTTGTCATACTTGACGATGCCATTTATATAGAAACTACTGTGTTGTCACACCTTGTGGGTGTCCGGGTGAGAACAAGTTCCCAACAATATAAGGTCATCAAAGCAGAGCCCCAGATAACTTTTTGAGCAATTTAGTTTTTACTCTAAGGTTTCTATTTTACTTGGGTTATTACATTTTTCAATCACCGACTAAATGTCTTCCTGTATGTTAATCGTGAAATGCTAAATACATACTTGATAAACAATGTTCTAAAAATGTTACAATTTTAATGTTATTAAATGAATGTTATGAAATGTCATTAATTGAATACTATGAAGTGATCACTGCTAATACAAGTCAATGCTGTAATTATGTGTATTGTGGTTAGTTTTATCCAAGATGACGGACTTTTCTGAGCGAAAACATAAAACAAACTGATTTCTCCGTTCCCTTGTAGTTGGAGTATTGCTGACTGCAGTGAAACATGATTCCCTTACTCCCCCCCTTGTATTGGGTAGCCCAGTGGTTAAAGCATTCGCTCGTCATGCCGAAGACCTGTGTTCGTTTCCCCACAGGTCCAATGTGTGAAGCCCATTTCTGGTGTCCCCCACCATGTTATTGCTGGAATAGTGCTAAAAGCGGCGTAAAACCACACTCACTCACTCACTCACTCACTCACTCACTCATGGAATGTTGCATACTCACTCCCTCACTCCCTCCCCTTGTATTGTCACAGCCCCAGAGAAAAGCGAGGCGGCCCCAATGTGCTGGTGTTGTCTCCGACCCGAGAACTGGCCCAGCAGATAGAGGTGGAGGTGAAGAAGATCAACTACAGGGGCATACGCAGGTACGTGTACGTGTTCGTGTGTTGTCTCCCACTGGCAGAGCTTCAGCCGTCCGTGACTGTAACCACTGGTCCTTGACCCCAGTTAATACTGTTCGGTCTAGTAAACTCAGCTAATAATCATCCATGTACTAAAGAAATAAAGGATTTGGAGTTGTTTATCGTGCAATAAAACACTGCAGGGAGAATAAACCATGAGGGAAGCAGCCTGAGTGGTTTACTCTCTCTCCAATGTTTTACTCTCTCTCCAATGTTTTACTCTCTCTCCAATGTTTTATTGTGCTCTTGCTACATACAGTATGAGTGATGCATGGTTTTGTGAGGACAGTGCCGTTCTTTTGCAGGTGTAGTTCCTGTGAGATATATCCCTGTTTGTGGTCAGTTGTCATCTTTCCTATTTTCAGTGTGGTCGTGTATGGTGGCGGCAACCGTAGAAGCCAGATCAATGTGGTCACAAGAGGTGTGGAGATCATTGTAGCCACACCAGGGCGACTCAACGATCTCATCATGAATGGCATCGTAGATGTGAAGTCTGTTACGTATCTGGTTAGTTGAAAACAGCTCAGGACTCGGGGCTAACCAGACACCTGCTGTTGTCTGTCTGAATGTACTGCTAGCATTATACACCTACAATACAAGTCATGAGAGGCTTAATTCTAATAGTCTTTCCTTATTGTTTTGATAAATAGAGATTATGAGTGTGTTTCTGTACCGTAAATACCATATATTTGGTGAGCATAATACATGTTTTTTATTCCTTATATAAGATATTTGTGATACGGAAAACACGCAAAGATAATTTCTTGGGATATAATGTAAAACTTAAAATGATCAAAGTAACTTTAGGAAAAGCATAGAAATACAATGACTGAGTGGACTCATTACCTTGTCCCACCTCCCGACCTGTGAAGATCCGGGGTAGAAAAGGTCTTCAGCAACCTATGCATGCTATAAAAGGCAATATAATTTACAGATCGCCGTCAAATAGCTAGAATATTGCAGAGTGCGGCGTTAAACAACAAACAAACAAATGTTCTGCGTCCAATGAAGTTTGTGTTTATTGCAGGTTCTTGATGAAGCAGATAGAATGCTGGACATGGGATTTGAACCTGAAATCCGAAAGATTTTGTTGGACATCAGACGAGACAGACAGACCGTAATGACAAGGTAATAATCTGCACAGAAACCGTCTCAGAAAATATTCAATGTGGAATCCCTTGACTGAGCAACTACAAATGCCCAATTTCTTTTCAGGAAGAACTGATCATGAAGAGGGTCGTGTGATTACAGCATGTGACTAGGCTATTCATGTTCCATCTTGCACCGATGATGTGTATTGCTATTTTGTCTTCGCCAAACTCAACTTAACGTCTGTACTTCCCAGGTTTGCCATACTCTATGTTCCTCCATCGGAGGCACGGGTGGCCCAGTCGTCTAAGGCGCCGCGATTCGCTGTGCAGAGTTGCGTCCCTTGGACACGGCAGAAACCTATGATTGTGGGTTCAAATCCCGATTCGCCCCCATTATGTTTCTAGGTTTGTCAGCACCATGCCCGTGCTCATGGGTTTCACCGAAGTGGTAAATGTCTGAGAACTGCATCACTTCGGGCTTTCCTCCCACATTAAGCTGACACACCGCGATATAACTGGAATACTGTTAAAAACGGCATTAAACCCTACTCACTCACTCACTCACTATGTTCCTCCATCACCTGTAAATAGGACCACCTACCTGGCTCATAGTTCTGTGTGTCTATTTATAGTAAGCTTATTACATGATGCTCTTTATAACTCAATGAAGCCAAATGACCCCTATTCCATACATGAACTTTGTGCAACCCAATATGTTGCCTGATATTGAAGCAATGTGTAGAGCAGAAGGTCGCAAGAAATATTACCTGTGTAATCTGAGCACTCATGGGTCAGAGTAGTCTCTGGTTACCCTCTCACTGAAACCAGGCTGTTAATAACACACCAATACTGAGAGAGGTGTTATTCAAATATTTATATTTGTGGAAACAAGTCGGTGAGAATGTCTGATGTTGGTTCTGTTGGCAGCGCCACCTGGCCTCAAGATGTCCAGCGGCTGGCAGACATGTACATGTCCAGCCCTATCAACATCTTTGTGGGAACACTCGATCTGGCTGTAAGTCTATTCATCATGCCGATGGTATTCTCCTCATGAAAATATTTCAAACAGGAACAGATGAACCTTATTCGTCTGTCAAGGGTTTGAAAAATACCATTACCCAACACTATTTGGTACATGTCTTGTCACTCACACTGTGGTCCAGGGGCTGGTGAATGAGTATAGTAATGTGCATGGGCTGAGTTTCTCAGAACAACAGGGCAGAAAAGAAGGATTGTGAAATATCAAAAAGCCAATATTCACCAGGTCAATCATGATTAACCAATACAAACATTGCATTGCCATAACGTGTAAATCACTCTAGGTGCTGACCATAAGCCAGACTCCTAAATGAATTTTTTTACCGTTAGCCAGACTGCTTCATGAGTTGTCCTATCTTTAAAGTTTGTAAACACTGATCAGCAAACGAAAACGTCAAGACTGTCGACTTCCATGATTTAGTGGGGCGGTCGGGTAGCCTAGTGGTTAAAGCGTTAGCTCGTCACGCCGAAGACCCGGGTTCGATTCCCGACATGGGTACAATGTGTGAAGCCCATTTCTGGTGTCCCCCGCCGTGATATTGCTGGAATATTGCTAAAAGCGGCGTAAAACCTCACTCACTCCATGATTTAGTATTAAATAGCAGTTCAATTTTATTATTTCATTTGCTTTCTTACAAAAAAACCTTCTCTTCTCTTGCTTCTCATGTGATCTAACTTGCATGAAATCAATATCAAGAAATTCCAAACAAGGCATATTCAAAAAATATATGAGGGAAGTGACATTTGACCCTATATGTCCGGATACTAAATAGGGGATATTGTAGAGTGTACATGTCATATAATGTTTACGACACAAGTGTCTAAATTCTGGTAACAATAAACTGTTATCTAGTGACATGATATGACCCTAGGGCACATATGATTTTTATGAACCCTGATATGTTTGTTTTCGTAGGTAATATTGCATCTTTTTATTATGTCGAGCAAGAGACACTCACATTTTTAGCTGATACGACTGAAAGTCTAGGGAGCTAATGTTGTGGTGTCATTCCTCCATGCAGTTGTCCGTTGTTCACATGACATAGCAGTAATATTGCCGAGTGTTGACACAAACAAACAAACATTACAGATACGTTAAGAAACCTTTGGAGATTTGCCTGAGGATTGTATGAATGCTTCAGGCAATTTTTGCAATGGGTTTTTAGTGACAGACATCTAAGATCTCTTTTGATCTTCTTCTGTGTCTGACGTTCTTCTGTGATCATGACAATATGACGGGTGTTCCTAACGACAGGTTGAAAACTTGACTCACTCCCCCTTTGTTGTAGGCTTGCCACAGTGTTACACAGCTGGTTGAAATGTTAGATGATGAAGAGAAGAAACCTCGGGTAAGGAAACTGTCACGTCTTATTTAATCAAACTTTGTATCGGACGTCTTTGTATGTATATGGAATATTGCTGAGTGTAGCATTAAACATCAATCCAGCAAACAAACTAGATGCTAAAATTAGTAAAAATGTTTTAATAACAAAACCCGAGCTTTCTATTGAGCTTTCTGAATTTGATAATGTTAAAATTTAGTGGTTGACAAGATGGTATTTGGTATAAAATCTGAATCTTTAGTTTCATTGTTTGTGTATCGTTTATGTACTATATCTCTTTATTGCCCTCTAACTCAGGGAACATTTTTATCTCAAGGACCATCAAAGATTATCTCCATTAATTATCCTAGAGTTATCCTCATTTTGGGGAATTCTATGCAACAGTTTAGAATGAGCATGTATGATATTGATGACGTTTTATTTCACTTTCAGCTGTTTGAATTCCTCCAGTATGAGCTTCAGCCCATAGACAAAGTGATTGTGTTTGTGGGGAAGAAAGTCTTGTGAGTATCATTTGTTGAAATCATCGGTTGTCATAGTAACAAAGGGTGTAAATATTTCTGTGCACAGTTACATGGTCCACCATGTTTAATATTACTTATCATATTATTGAATGTTCAAAAGTTTTGTTTACCCCCCCAAAAACAATTTACTATCCATTAGTGTCAAAGATATTATCGTCAGAACATCAAGTGAATTTGGATATTGGCTGAAAAATGACATCGATCAAGAAGAGGAAGATTATCATGTTCCAAGGCTGAAATGATGTTTGTAGCTAGATGTAGGAACATGTTTGTTGCTGTTTTCCCTGAATCAAAAGTTGAGGATAAATAAAATCAAATCTTACACAGTTATGCTTTCATTATCGTATCCGACAGCTCTCAGTTTGAGAGTATTTGCATCAGGCATCATCAGGAAGTACCGTGAAACCCTAGTAAATTGGATAGTACCGTTTCAATGAAATACTCCATATTTGCTTGTCAAATTTCTAAATCAATAGGTTGTGGGTACATGTTAACAGTACTTGTCACACTCACAAGGTTTCTGCCAGTTTGCCTGCCAGGGGCACTTAGTTCAGAATCCCCGATAAATCCCTGGATTGACACGCATGCTATGGTATTTCCAGAGCTGATGACCTGTCCAGTGACTTGGCTATGGAGGGTGTGGAGTGTCAGTGTATCCATGGCGACAGGTCAGTAATATATTTGATATAAAATAAACTGCAAGATAACCCCAAAATTCAATTTTGGAAGACTATTATGTTTGGGAAACTTATTTAGTTTTTCCCAAGTACCTGATGGACCCCAATGTTCTTGGGGGCGGTCGGGTAGCCTAGTGGTTAAAGCGTTCGCTCGTCATGCCGAAGACCCGGGTTCGATTCCCGACATGGGTACAATGTGTGAAGCCCATTTGTGGTGTCCCCTGCCGTGATATTGCTGGAATATTGCTAAAAGCGGCGTAAAAACATACTCACTCACTCACTCCCAATGTTCATGCCTCAGCCCCCTTAAAGTCTCCAGTACTTGAGAATATAGATAGACCCAGTCATACTCAAAACTTGGGAGGCTCTGTCGTCTAAGACTCTGCAAAACTCGATTCAGAGTTGTCCCTTAGGTGTGTCGGAATTCCATGGTCATGGGTTTGAATCCCTGACTATGATCATGGGTTTGTCAGCACCATACCCATGCTTGTAGGTTTCTAACCTGTGAAGATCCGGGTTGTCTTCAGCAACCCGTGCTTGTCGTAAGAGTGGACTAACGGGATCGGATGGTCAGGCTCGCTGACTTGGTTGATGCATGTCATCGTATCCCAATTGCGTGGATCGATGCTCATGATATCAATCTGTGGATTGTCTGGTCCAGACTCCATTTTTTTACAGACCACTGTCATATAGCTGATATATTGCTGAGTGCAGCAGTAAACAACAAACAAACAAAAACACTGTTGCCCCTCTGACTGTCACATGTTTCTTTTCCAGGGAGCAGTGTGACCGAGAAGCTGCACTGAGTGACTTTAAGTCCGGAGCCGTCCGAATTCTCATTGCAACGGATGTTGCTTCCAGGGGCCTTGACGTGAAGGACATCACGTATGTTGCTGACAACTCACTGAGATGAGGATGTCTATGAATTGTAACCATGTGAACAGTAAGGTGACTGTGTGGATGACATGTGAATGTTTTCTAGGGAAGGCCAGCACTTGGTGTTTGTCAGCATCATACCCATGCTCATGTGTGTCACCAAACTGCTTAACATCTAAGATGTGCTGTGATATAATAGAAATACTGTTCAAATCAGTTAAGCCAGACTCATTTACGACTTCAGTATTCACTACAAGCTATAGGCTGTCTCCTCCATGTTGTAGATGTTGAGAATGAACACCATACCCATGCTCATGTGTGTCACCAAACTGCTGTACATCTAAGATGTACTGTGATATAATAGAAATAGTGTTCAAATCAGTTAAGGCAGACGCATTCACGACTTCAATAGTATTCACTACAAGCTAAAGGCTGTCTCCTCCATGTTGTAGATGTTAAGAAAGAACACCATACCCATGCTCATGTGTGTCACCAAACTGCTTTACATCTAAGACGTACTGTGATATAATAGAAATAGTGTTCAAATCAGTTAAGGCAGACACATTCATGACTTCAATAATATTCACTACAAGCTACAAAAACGTTTGCTGATAGGCTGTCTCCTCCATGTTGTAGATGTTGAGATGCCTGAGTCAGCTGTGATTGGTTCTGTTTTTCAGGCATGTGTTGAACTATGACTTCCCCCGGAACATTGAAGAATATGTACATAGGATTGGCAGAACGGGCCGAGCAGGGTAGGTACCTCTGAGGGGTGTAAGTGAGGATTTCAACTTCATTACTCCTTCAGTACATGAAGACCACGTGCTTACTATAGGTACCACAACACCTATACCTAACATCATCTTGACAGAAGAAACAAGTTTACATCCACAAATCAGCTCATTCATTCTCAGTCTTCATTGATGCCATAGCTTCTAAGATGTCACTTAAGGCCATCACTGACTGTTGTATTCTCTATCCAGGAATACAGGTACTTCAATTACATTCATCACCAGGGGAGACTGGCGACAGGCCCAGAAACTCATCGACATCATGGCAGAAGCTGACCAGGTGAGACAAGGGATGTTTTTTGGAGTCCATGACCCTAACAAAAATTAATAGGGGAAACAAATATATCTTAAAAGCACCATATATGTATTTTTTTCACAACCTTCAAACTTTGTTTTACAGAAATAAGAAATTTTGTTATTTTTCCAACCCTTTTTATCCCCCCGGCATATAATGCGGACATTTCCGGAGTATAACCATGAAATATTTTTTATCCAAACTTGGTACATGTATTAACCAGGGGCTGAAGTGGTGCCTTTTGCTATTGTAGGGGCTGGGGGTTCAAAGCGGTGTTAAACCACCCTCCTGAGTCAGTCCTCTTGTGTGTGTAGAGTGGTTATATTATTATTATTATTATCGATATTATTATTATTAATAATTAAATATTATTATCGTTATATTATTATTATTATATTATTATTATTATTATTATTATTATTATCGGTAATAATAATAATAATATAACCACTCTACACACACAAGAGGACTGACTCAGGAGGGTGGTTTAACACCGCTTTGAACCCCCCTCCTGAGTCAGTCCTCTTGTGTGTGTAGAGTGGTTATATTATTATTATTATTATTACCCCTCACTCATTTTGTGTTTGTATTCCAGGAGATCCCAGACATCCTGATAAAAATGGCAGAACGGTATCAGGCCCACAGAGAGCGTGTGGCGCAGGAAGGCGGAGGATTCGGTGGCCGAGGAGGGCGTGGTGGACGGGGACGAGGAGGAGGTTTTGGTGGGGGTAGAAGAGGAGGCGGTGGCTTTGGGGGTGGGGGTGGCGGTGGGGAGGATGATGGGTTCATCAGTGGGGGTTTTGGGAGGGGGGCATTCCGAGGTGGGGGTGGCAGGGGGCGTCGTGACAAGGAATACGACATCCATATGGGCTGGTGATGCTCGATATCATTGACAGAGTGTGCTGCAGGTGTTGAACAAGTCTTCAGCAGCATTGTCAGACTGCCATAGTCTAATATAATCTCAAGCTGAGACACAAGTCTCTGTTATATTTCATTGCTTTGTCACAAGGAATAGTAAAGCACTTGTCACAGCTTTTGTTCCTGACATATTTTCAATTCATGACAGCAGACATGTATTCATTTAATTTGCAATAGTCATTTTGGTGGACAATGGACTGAATACGTTTTCATGGACAAAAAAAATACTTTGATATATTTTGAGATTAACTTTATCCTTGTGTGTGGGGGGGGACATGGTGAGGAACAAATGGTGCTAGTTATATGTTATGTGAAGAGAGACCTGTGGATAATCTCGTAAATATGAAGCTACTCCCTTGTTTATGAAAGGAGACTGAATGTGGCGGAGATGATCAATACAGTGAAGGAAGCCTGGTGGCCTGGTCTCTCTTCTATTAGTCATCTTGATGGAATGAATGCTTGGCGATAATGTAATTTCCAGCAAGGTGAAAACTTTCAATACTTATGGGTTTCTTGTCTACCATTGTTACACCCTTGAAGGCCTGGGTTAGAATTGATCTTCAGCAACCCATGCTTGTCGTAAGAGGTGACTTTGCTTGTCATAAGAGGCAACCAACCGGATCCTATGGCCAGGCTCGCTGACTTGGTTGATGTATATCATCATAGCCAAGTTGTGTAGATCGATGCTCATGATGTCGATCAATAGATTTTCTAGTCCAGACGTGATTCTTTACAGACAGCCGTCATATGGCTGGAATATTGCTAAGTGTGGGGTTAAACATCAAACAAACAAACCCTTGTTGAGTTTAGAGTTATCCTTGCTGTTTTGGCCAATGAAAACCATGACCTTTGCTGCACGGTGAGAAAGTTTGTAGGCTGAAGCAAGTAACAAGGAGATATGACTGTTTGGGTTGTACCAGGTGGCATATTCAGAGAAGACAGATTATTTTAAGGTCCTTTGAGTTTGTTCTCTTGATTTAACTGAATGTTACCTACTTAAAAATAGGTCTGTAAGGCCAGTCATTATGTGCCATTATTCATCCTAATGCATTAAAAAAATTGACATAAGACTGAATGTGTTTGTTGTTTTGCTGGGGATACGTCATTTATTACAGGGCTCAGAGGTTTTTGATGCACAAATGTAAAGTAATGACCCTCCCCTAATGCTTGTTCTATATTCGGAGGACCCTCCCATGTCCTTCTACAATTCATTCAAGACCCTCCCTGAAAAGATACGATGCAAAAGCACTTTATTTTTTATTATAAATTGTCTTTTTTTTTCATTACTCTCCTCAAATATGTGTATTAGTTTTTATGACCCTTCCGACAACGGCTGTCATATTGCACAACCCTCTTATGACCTTTTTTGAGTCATTGTTTTTGGTTAACATGCACTGATCTTTTGTTTGTTTGATTTTTTAATATTTTTATTTCAATTCAGTAGACATAAATGTAACATTGTTTCATGAAGTATTAAAGTGTAGCAATTCATCATATCTTAAAACATGATCAGATACGGGAATATACATTTATTGGATTGACTCATACATTATAATAAGTAGGCTGATAATTCCTTCCATTTTCTGCCGAATTTATTAATTCTACTATTTTTCATTGAGATAGATTATTTTATTTTACATACATCTTTCAACATTTTTATGAAGAAAGGAAAGTGTAATGGGTTTTTCTTAATGTTTGACTAGTGAAGGGGGTTTTTTGCAAGAAGAATTATGTGGTTGAAAATATGTTGTTTTTGTTCTTGGAAAATAATTTATCTAGAAAATTGGTATGTGTGTTGACAGTGGGGCTAAAAACGTTCCATGTTTCTCGATATTATATATTTTTCGTTTTGATCTTGCTCTTATATTCCTTCAAAATAATTCTTTACTCTATAAACATTTCTAAAAAACACAGATTAATGCTGCTGAAATACAGCAGCAGAGTAGGAGGTCCTTATAGCACATATCACAAGATGTAAAGAGCACCATAAATATCAATGAAAACACGTCAAATCACAACGCCCCGACGGCGCCTAATTATGTTGCAGTTGGGGGGTAAAACAAGGGCCAGTCGGTTTGGAGTCCGTTTTCTGTCTGAATGGGGTTTCCATGTTAAACTGCAGCACAGTATCTCATTGGGCTAGCACTAGTCCGAGCTAGTGAAAGCAGCCACATGCACATGCTATAGTAGTGCAATAATCTGCACATTGCACCCTATTCTACCTCACCTCACCTTACCTCACATCTAACCAAGTGATTGCTAGTATGGTGTGCTTTATACGAAATAGCAACAACAAATATCATCTAATAAAGGTTAGTTTCTGTACCTGTGGTGTGAAATGAAACATTTTCGAAGTTAACACGAATTATATAGTTTTTTCGTACAATCATATCTAATGAAATATCCACGGATATCATTGTCGTAAGAGGCGGACTAACGGGATCGGGTGGTCAGGGTCACTTGGTTGATACATGTTGTGTATACGATGCTCATGTCAATCACTGGATTGTCTGGTCCAAACTCGATATACAGACCGCCGTCCTAAAGGTGGAATATTGCAGAGTGCGGCGTTAAACAACAAACAAACCATCGTTTTCTCATGCGTTTTAATATCTCAAAGCGTTGGTGATCTGCTTCAAAGGATAACATGAAAATAAAGTATTCAGGACAGGCCACAACACTAAGAGCACATTGAACATTTAAAGACGCTTACCTCGATACACATATTTCAAAGTTCGAGTAATACTTATGATTCGAACATCCATTAAACAACCCTCAAAAAGTGATATCTCATCAGTGGTACATCATTTCGCAGATATAATAAAATCGAAACTGTTAAAGGAAATATTTCTGTATGGTTGATTGTGTTTAGTGGATCCGGCCATGCCCTTGCATCAATAGGGGGATGTGTGCAGGTGGTGGACTGTTAAACGAGGGTGATGGAAGTCAATGTGCTGTCGGTTTCGAACACACTGGTCATTTGAGGTACGCCTGTCTGTGAGTCAAGGCTGCACACAAACACCTCGCTGAAAGAAAAAAATAATTTCTTAAATCTTGACCACTACTGTGATAAAGGGGGATGAGGATGATTTAATGTTGCAGCCCCAGCAAGTTCTAGCACTTTCGTCGGCTGACCCACGGAATTCTCCGCTGCTTTTAGCAATACTCCAGTCATATAAAGGCGGGAGTTTCAAATATTCTACCTATGTGCGTATTAACCATTAGACTACACCAACACCCTTCCTTCTTTAAGGGCTGTAGGGTCGCCAATTGGTTAAAGCGTTCGTTGGGGACTCTAAAGACCCGAGTTCGATTCCTCACTCTGTGTGAAACCCATTTTGGTGTCCCCCCTCCCCCCGCAGTGATATTGTTTTGGGGTATACCCATCGGGTGTTCTTTAACTTTTTTTAAAGTAGTATACAAACATCGTACTTCGTGGAGGCAATTAGTGAATGAGTTGGATTTATCGCCGCTTTTAACAGTATTCCAGTCATATCACGGTGTGTCAGCTTAATGTGGGAGGAAAGCCCGAAGTGATGCAGGTCTCCGACGTTTACCACTTCGGCGAAACCGACGAGCACGGGTATGGTGCTGACAAACCTAGAAACATAATCGGGGCGAACCGGGATTCGAACCCACAATCATAGGTTTCTGGCGCGCCCAAGGGACGCAACTCTGCACAGCGAATCGCGGCGCCCTAGACTACTGGGCCATCCGTGCCCCCCCCCCCCCCCCCCCCTTTGGAGGCAATAATGGAAGCTAAAATAGCGATATATCACTTTGAGTCAGGTGACCCCGACTGTAACAAGAACCTGTTAAACAAATTATTACTACCTTTATTTACTATGTGATATATGATTAAGAAAGTCATCGAACCATACCCAAAGGCTGAAAGACTAAACAAAAACACGTGACATAATTGCGTAATAATGGAATTGTCATTCTACACAGGATGCAAGTGTTATGACGGGCTTCTGCATACGATGTTATACGGAGTCCCTGGATATAATCACCATTTAGGAATTATGTGTAGAAAAGCCCCGTATATTTGCATAATGTAAGCTACGTTCTGGGGTTTAAGCAGAGCTTGTAATGAGCGCTTGATGACTACCTTTAAACAGACATTGAAAGTTGACTTACTTTTTGTCATTTGCGGTGATGTAAACAAGGACGTTGCTAACTCCGGCAGTCTGAGCGGTGACGCTATTTGTTAACAGGTTGTTCACAGCGAGGTCCGAACAGCCATTTCCTTCATGTGATGTCGTATTTGATGTCTGAGCTGCCGGGTTGTAGGCGACGACGTCACCGCTGTCGCTGAAGCAGTACACGACCGTCTCATCTGCAACACGGGATGTGTAGTATGAGATTCAGTTAGGTCCAAGGGCCAAAATTAAATAGTAATGATATGGATCAATAGTTGCGTTGGGTCTAATTATGAATAATGGTTTGTCGGCTCCAAACTCGTGCTCCTTTGTTTTATCAAAGCGGTAAACGTCTAAAACATGCACAACTTCAGGTTTTCCTCCCACGTTAAGATGTTTGTTTGTTGTATAACGCCTCACTCAGCAATATTCCAGCTATATGATGGCGGTCTGTAAATAATCGAGTCTGGACCAGAAATTCCAGTGATTGACATCATGATACTAGTAATCGATCCACGCAGTTGGGATACGATGACATGCATCAACCACCACGTCAGCGAGCCTGACCACCCGATCCCGTTACCCGATCCCGATCGCCTCTTACGAAAAGCGGGGGCACGGGTGGCCCAGTCGTCTAAGGCGCCGTGATTCGCTGTGCAGAGTTACGTCCCTTGGGCACGCCAGAAACCTATGATTGTTTGTTCGAACCCCGGTTCGCCCCTATTATGTTTCTAGGTTTGTCAGCACCATACCCGTGCTCGTGGGTTTCACCGAAGTGGTAAACGTCTGAGGCTGCATCACTTCGGGCTTTCCTCCCACATTAAGCTGACACGCCGCGATATAACTGGAATAGTGTTAAAAACGGCGTTAAACCCAACTCACTCACTCTTACGACAAGCATAGTCGCCTTAAACGACAGGTATGGGTTGTTGAAGACCTATTCTACCCCGGATCTCAACGCGTCGTTACCACTCTATCAGAAAGTGCTCCACCTGTATGTATCATTACAACCCATAGAGAGATGTATGACTATTGTCCCTTCTTAAGACTTGGGCCTTGTACAGATCTATTCTACGGATATCTTACCTATCTAGAAACATCGAGACAAACATTCATTTAGCAATAACCCTCAACATACCTTCAGCTTCATATCCAATACCCACAGCACTTGTGGCGTCGCTGATCTTGGTGTGGGTGTTAGCGCTGATGTCGAATGCGCTGACGCCCGTAGAGGAGGTGTAATATATTATCCTTCAAAGAATGAGAAATAGATTTCATGTTTATGAGACCGCCTCCGTGGTCTAGTGGTAGAGCGTCCGCCCGGAGAGCGGAAGGTCCGGAGTTCGATCCCCGGCCGCGTCATACCAAAAGACGTTAAAAGATGGTACTTGTTGTTACCTGTCTGGCGCTCGGTATCAAGGGGCTAAAACAAGGACTGGTCGGCTCGGAGTCAGTAAACTGTGTCAGAGTGGGGTATTCATGTTAAACTGCGGCATGGTATCTCAGTGAGCTAGCACTATAAATCGGCATCAGTCCGTGCATGCACGTCGCTATATAAGTGCAATAATCTTGGACGCGACGTTAAACCCCATTTCACCTCACCTCACCTCATGTTTATGTACATACCTTTACCTTGATTGTTTTGCCTTTAATTGTATTGTTTCACACCTTCTTGTCTTTTTGTGTTATACCTCGATATAAAAGGAATACTGTTCATACTTCTTACTGTGTTTACCTTACTTACAAAATACATTTTCCACACCTTGAATACCACTAATCACCCCCGGCTGGGCAAATGGGCACAGACCACATTGCCACTCTCTCGCTTTATGATTTGTCTGGGGACGGTGGACAAGTGGTGTCAGGTGTCTCAATATACTGTGAAGATTTGCCTCCCTTAACATCGCGAGGATCCGCTGATCACGTTTGTTTTCCACAATCGCCCCGATTATGATTTTGATTTGTCAGCAACACTCACTCACTCACTCACTCACTCACGATATACCTCAGTGTTCATCATGCAGTCAGCATGGCCACGCGCTACTCACCTATTGGCTGAATCAATGGCGAGTCGTCTGCCATGACCAAGGGAAGCGCCCATGTTTGTGACGACGGGAGTGGTTGTGACATTTTCTATCTGCTCGATGTAATTGGAATTTCCCTCGGTTAGAAGGACGTACATCACACCACTGTTGTCAAACGTCAGATCAACTGGAGCGTGTTGAGCTAAAACACGCAGGATCAAGTTTCCATCAACAGCTACTTTAACAGCGTTTGCCTATCTGTTACAGACACCAGTCATCACATTTTGAAAATGATCAGTAGTAGTTTTCAGGCCTTGTTTCATTTTGTTTTCACTCTTGACAAAGTAAATAGACTCTTATTACCTTGTATAAGCTTACTTTTTTTGTCAGAAACATCATAAAAAAATTAAACATATTTATTAACAAAGATATATTCTTGGCCCACGTATTAATTTACAAGATGACCGCCGAAATTCATTGAAATTCTTATTCCTTTCTAGGAGTTGCGTCCCATTATATTGCATTTTTAGCGATTCGCTGTGCAGAGTTGCGTCCCTTGAACACGCCAGAAACCTATGATTGTGGGTTCGAATCCCGGTTCGCCCCGATTATGTTTCTAGGTTTGTTACCGAAGTGGTAAACGTCTGAGACCTGAATCTCTTCGGTCTTTCCTCCCACATTAAGCTGACACGCCGTGATATAACTGGAATATTGTTAAAAGCGGCGTTAAGCCAAACTCACTCACTGCATTTTTTAAAATATATGAGTATCTCAACCTGAAGGTTATTATTGTCAAACAAGGGCTTCCCTAGGCAAATGAACACTTTTGCAAAAACATTTTTTGTTAAAGATATGGAAATAATGTCAGCATTTTCCTTTTTTCCCTCGGACATTTTAAGTCACGGAATATCTGGCTTATGGAAATTATATTAAGTTGGAAACGCTAATAAACACATTTAATAAGAAAGAAACATCAATGAACAGACTAATAGGGTATCTAGTATTACAACACATGCACAATACCTATCTGGTTATATAACATTTGATATAGTTTTTCAAATGCATCAAAGGGTTATGCCGAAAATTTTGCACTTCGGGTTAAACGCACCAAAAATGACACACGTATACATTGAACCATTCCAAACATTTCTGGATATTGATCAGCTCGGCCACGTGCCCTGGAAGTGACCTAAAATCAAGATGGCCTGCATCATATGGCTGAAATCTCTTAAGATATCACTCAATACTCAATATATCGTAATTATCTGGTCAATTATATAAATTATCACATTAATTTATTTTAGGATTAATTACAACAATGCTGCATAAAATTCAAATCTAGTATGCGGCGCCCCCTTGTGGTGACGAAAATCCACAATGGCCGCCAAAATGACTTAATTTTCAGAAATTGTCCATTTGTACAGCAGCTATCGATATTATTGATATCTTTTGGCTTTGGATAAGTTGACAAGATTTAAATAAATCGAATATGATGACATTGTATGAATGTGTGATCTCCAGGAAAAGTAGAGGATTTTCGAAAATAACAGATTATTACAGAAATACAAAGAGATGATGATAATGGATGAAAAAAGGATGGACTAGGGATAAAATGACGATTACAGGACATGTTGGCGCTGTGTTGTGATTTTACTGATCTGATAACCATGTGTTACTTTCTGCTGCGTTTACAAATGCAGAGATTCTGCTGCTTAGAAGTAAAATATAATTGATAAATGCTACTGAGCTTGGATGAAACTCGGTCGACTGCATTCCATCATCAGGAACATGGACCCAGTTCAAGGAAATATAAAACGTCGCCAGGTAATAATCAGTCTAGATTATCTGCCGAAACAGATTCCATTATTGTGCTTTACCAAGCGTTGTCCACTTGGGTATCCACATATTACGACATGTCCTCGACCAGCCCCAGTCTGCAGGATTAGTAGAAGTGTGGGAAAGACATGTTTTTGTGCTGGTCCAATATCTTGATCAAATGCCAAGAAACGCTTCTGTGCCTTGATTGTGTCCTCCCAGATCTGGAAATTCTGACAAGATTCGAATGTTTTGTCTTCTTTCCGTGTACATATACTGAATTTAAATGTAATTTCGTGTAGCCTAAACGGGTCATAGATTCCGCAGATCTGCCGTATGGACTACAGACCTTGCTTCAAATCACCTTCTACCTATCACTTACAGACACAACATTGATGTCTTCCACCCCTCCCTCCTGATTGATAACACTCGTTACCTATCACTTACAGACACAACATTGATGTCTTCCACTCCTCCCTCCTGAGTGATAACATGCGTTACCTATCTCTTACAGACACAACATTGATGTCTTCCATCCCTCCCGCCTGATTGATAACACTCGTTACCTATCACTTACAGACACAACATTGATGTCTTCCACTCCTCCCTCCTGAGTGGTAACAATCGTTACCTATTACTTACAGACACAACATTGATGTCTTCCACTCCTCCCTCCTGAGTGGTAACAATCGTTACCTATTACTTACAGACACAACATTGATGTCTTCCGTCCCTCCCTTCTTAGTGATAACACTCGTTACCTATCACTTACAGACACAACATTGATGTCTTCCACTCCTCCCTCCTGAATGATAACACTCGTTACCTATCACTTACAGACACAACATTGATGTCTTCCATCCCTCCCTCCTGAATGATAACACTCGTTACCTATCACTTACAGACACAACATTGATGTCTTCCACTCCTCCCTCCTGAATGATAACACTCGTTACCTATCACTTACAGACACAACATTGATGTCTTCCACTCCTCCCTCCTGAATGATAACACTCGTTACCTATCACTTACAGACACAACATTGATGTCTTCCATCCCTCCCTCCTGAATGATAACACTCGTTACCTATCACTTACAGACACAACATTGATGTCTTCCGTCCCTCCCTTCTTAGTGATAACACTTGTTACCTATCACTTACAGACACAACATTGATGTCTTCCATCCCTCCCTCCTGAATGATAACACTCGTTACCTATCACTTACAGACACAACATTGATGTCTTCCACTCCTCCCTCCTGAGTGGTAACAATCGTTACCTATTACTTACAGACACAACATTGATGTCTTCCACTCCTCCCTCCTGAGTGGTAACAATCGTTACCTATTACTTACAGACACAACATTGATGTCTTCCGTCCCTCCCTTCTTAGTGATAACACTCGTTACCTATCACTTACAGACACAACATTGATGTCTTCCACTCCTCCCTCCTGAGTGATAACACTCGTTACCTATTACTTACAGACACAACATTGATCTCTTCCACTCCTCCCTCCTGAGTGGTAACAATCGTTACCTATTACTTACAGACACAACATTGATGTCTTCCGTCCCTCCCTTCTTAGTGATAACACTCGTTACCTATCACTTACAGACACAACATTGATGTCTTCCACCCCTCCCTCCTGAATGATAACACTCGTTACCTATCACTTACAGACACAACATTGATGTCTTCCACCCCTCCCTCCTGAATGATAACACTCGTTACCTATCACTTACAGACACAACATTGATGTCTTCCACTCCTCCCTCCTGAATGATAACACTCGTTACCTATCACTTACAGACACAACATTGATGTCTTCCACTCCTCCCTCCTGAATGATAACAATCGTTACCTATTACTTACAGATACAACATTGATGTCTTCCGTCCCTCCCTTCTTAGTGATAACACTCGTTACCTATCACTTACAGACACAACATTGATGTCTTCCACTCCTCCCTCCTGAGTGGTAACAATCGTTACCTATTACTTACAGACACAACATTGATGTCTTCCGTCCCTCCCTTCTTAGTGATAACACTCGTTACCTATCACTTACAGACACAACATTGATGTCTTCCGCTCCTCCCTCCTGAGTGGTAACAATCGTTACCTATTACTTACAGACACAACATTGATGTCTTCCGTCCCTCCCTTCTTAGTGATAACACGTGTTACCTATCACTTACAGACACAACATTGATGTCTTCCATCCCTCCCTCCTGAGTGGTAACAATCGTTACCTATTACTTACAGACACAACATTGATGTCTTCCACCCCTCCCTTCTTAGTGATAACACTTGTTACCTATCACTTACAGACACAACATTGATGTCTTCCGCTCCTCCCTTCTTAGTGATAACACTTGTTACCTATCACTTACAGACACAACATTGATGTCTTCCGCTCCTCCCTTCTTAGTGATAACACTTGTTACCTATCACTTACAGACACAACATTGATGTCTTCCGCTCCTCCCTTCTTAGTGATAACACTCGTTACCTATCACTTACAGACACAACATTGATGTCTTCCACTCCTCCCTCCTGAGTGGTAACAATCGTTACCTATTACTTACAGACACAACATTGATGTCTTCCACCCCTCCCTTCTTAGTGATAACACTTGTTACCTATCACTTACAGACACAACATTGATGTCTTCCGACCCTCCCTCCTGAATGATAACACTCGTTACCTATCTCTTACAGACACAACATTGATGTCTTCCGACCCTCCCTCCTGAGTGATAACACTCGTTACCTATCACTTACAGACACAACATTGATGTCTTCCATCCCTCCCGCCTGATTGATAACACTCGTTACCTATCTCTTACAGACACAACATTGATGTCTTCCACTCCTCCCTCCTGAGTGATAACACTTGTTACCTATCACTTACAGACACAACATTGATGTCTTCCATCCCTCCCTCCTGAGTGATAACACTCGTTACCTATCACTTACAGACACAACATTGATGTCTTCCATCCCTCCCGCCTGATTGATAACACTCGTTACCTATCACTTACAGACACAACATTGATGTCTTCCATCCCTCCCGCCTGATTGATAACACTCGTTACCTATCACTTACAGACACAACATTGATGTCTTCCATCCCTCCCGCCTGATTGATAACACTCGTTACCTATCACTTACAGACACAACATTGATGTCTTCCACTCCTCCCTCCTGAGTGGTAACACTCGTTACCTATCACTTACAGACACAACATTGATGTCTTCCATCCCTCCCGCCTGATTGATAACACTCGTTACCTATCACTTACAGACACAACATTGATGTCTTCCACTCCTCCCTCCTGAGTGATAACACTCGTTACCTATCACTTACAGACACAACATTGATGTCTTCCACTCCTCCCTCCTGAGTGATAACATGCGTTACCTATCACTTACAGACACAACATTGATGTCTTCCACCCCTCCCTCCTGAATGATAACACTTGTTACCTATCTCTTACAGACACAACATTGATGTCTTCCACCCCTCCCTCCTGAGTGATAACACTCGTTACCTATCACTTACAGACACAACATTGATGTCTTCCAACCCTCCCTTCTTAGTTATAACACTTGTTACCTATCACTTACAGACACAACATTGATGTCTTCCACTCCTCCCTTCTTAGTTATAACACTTGTTACCTATCACTTACAGATACAACATTGATGTCTTCCACTCCTCCCTCCTGAGTGGTAACACTCGTTACCTATTACTTACAGACACAACATTGATGTCTTCCATCCCTCCCGCCTGATTGATAACACTCGTTACCTATCACTTACAGACACAACATTGATGTCTTCCACTCCTCCCTCCTGAGTGATAACACTTGTTACCTATCACTTACAGACACAACATTGATGTCTTCCGACCCTCCCTCCTGAGTGGTAACACTCGTTACCTATCACTTACAGACACAACATTGATGTCTTCCGCCATTCCCTTCTTAGTGATAACACTTGTTACCTATCTCTTACAGACACAACATTGATGTCTTCCGACCCTCCCTCCTGAGTGGTAACACTCGTTACCTATCACTTACAGACACAACATTGATGTCTTCCACTCCTCCCTCCTGAGTGATAACACGCGTTACCAATCACTTACAGACACAACATTGATGTCTTCCACCCCTCCCTTCTTAGTGATAACACTTGTTACCTATCACTTACAGATACAACATTGATGTCTTCCACTCCTCCCTCCTGAGTGATAACACGCGTTACCAATCACTTACAGACACAACATTGATGTCTTCCACCCCTCCCTTCTTAGTGATAACACTTGTTACCTATCACTTACAGATACAACATTGATGTCTTCCACTCCTCCCTCCTGAGTGATAACACTCGTTACCAATCACTTACAGACACAACATTGATGTCTTCCACCCCTCCCTTCTTAGTGATAACACTTGTTACCTATCACTTACAGACACAACATTGATGTCTTCCACTCCTCCCTCCTGAGTGATAACACGCGTTACCTATCACTTACAGATACAACATTGATGTCTTCCATCCCTCCCTTCTTAGTGATAACACTTGTTACCTATCTCTTACAGACACAACATTGATGTCTTCCACCCCTCCCTTCTTAGTGATAACACTTGTTACCTATCACTTACAGATACAACATTGATGTCTTCCGACCCTCCCTCCTGAGTGATAACACTCGTTACCTATCACTTACAGACACAACATTGATGTCTTCCGCCCCTCCCTCCTGATTGATAACACTCGTTACCTATCTCTTACAGACACAACATTGATGTCTTCCGTCCCTCCCTTCTTAGTGATAACACTTGTTACCTATCACTTACAGACACAACATTGATGTCTTCCATCCCTCCCGCCTGATTGATAACACTCGTTACCTATCACTTACAGACACAACATTGATGTCTTCCATCCCTCCCGCCTGATTGATAACACTCGTTACCTATCACTTACAGACACAACATTGATGTCTTCCACTCCTCCCTCCTGAGTGGTAACACTCGTTACCTATCACTTACAGACACAACATTGATGTCTTCCATCCCTCCCGCCTGATTGATAACACTCGTTACCTATCACTTACAGACACAACATTGATGTCTTCCGACCCTCCCTCCTGAGTGGTAACACTCGTTACCTATCACTTACAGACACAACATTGATGTCTTCCACCCCTCCCTTCTTAGTGATAACACTTGTTACCTATCACTTACAGATACAACATTGATGTCTTCCACTCCTCCCTCCTGAGTGGTAACACTCGTTACCTATTACTTACAGACACAACATTGATGTCTTCCACTCCTCCCTCCTGAGTGGTAACACTCGTTACCTATCACTTACAGACACAACATTGATGTCTTCCATCCCTCCCGCCTGATTGATAACACTCGTTACCTATCACTTACAGACACAACATTGATGTCTTCCGACCCTCCCTCCTGAGTGGTAACACTCGTTACCTATCACTTACAGACACAACATTGATGTCTTCCACCCCTCCCTTCTTAGTGATAACACTTGTTACCTATCACTTACAGATACAACATTGATGTCTTCCACTCCTCCCTCCTGAGTGGTAACACTCGTTACCTATTACTTACAGACACAACATTGATGTCTTCCATCCCTCCCGCCTGATTGATAACACTCGTTACCTATCACTTACAGACACAACATTGATGTCTTCCACTCCTCCCTCCTGAGTGATAACACGCGTTACCTATCTCTTACAGACACAACATTGATGTCTTCCGACCCTCCCTCCCTCCTGATAACACTTGTTACCTATCACTTACAGACACAACATTGATGTCTTCCACTCCTCCCTCCTGAGTGGTAACAATCGTTACCTATTACTTACAGACACAACATTGATGTCTTCCGTCCCTCCCTTCTTAGTGATAACACTCGTTACCTATCACTTACAGACACAACATTGATGTCTTCCACTCCTCCCTCCTGAGTGGTAACACGCGTTACCTATTACTTACAGACACAACATTGATGTCTTCCGACCCTCCCTCCCTCCTGATAACACTCGTTACCTATCACTTACAGACACAACATTGATGTCTTCCACTCCTCCCTCCTGAGTGGTAACAATCGTTACCTATTACTTACAGACACAACATTGATGTCTTCCGTCCCTCCCTTCTTAGTGATAACACTCGTTACCTATCACTTACAGACACAACATTGATGTCTTCCATCCCTCCCTCCTGAATGATAACACTTGTTACCTATCACTTACAGACACAACATTGATGTCTTCCACCCCTCCCTTCTTAGTGATAACACTTGTTACCTATCACTTACAGATACAACATTGATGTCGTCCGCCCCTCCCTCCTGAGTGATAACACTCGTTACCTATCTCTTACAGACACAACATTGATGTCTTCCACCCCTCCCTTCTTAGTGATAACACTTGTTACCTATCACTTACAGATACAACATTGATGTCTTCCACCCCTCCCTTCTTAGTGATAACACTCGTTACCTATCACTTACAGACACAACATTGATGTCTTCCACCCCTCCCTTCTTAGTGATAACACTTGTTACCTATCACTTACAGATACAACATTGATGTCTTCCGCCCCTCCCTTCTTAGTGATAACACTTGTTACCTATCACTTACAGATACAACATTGATGTCTTCCGCCCCTCCCTTCTTAGTGATAACACTTGTTACCTATCACTTACAGATACAACATTGATGTCTTCCGCCCCTCCCACCTGTGTGATACTTACCAGTGTAGGTTCTGATATCTGCCTCGTTGCTACCATCAACATCTCTACGGACAATTGTAATGGAATCATCATCTGCCTCCTCAACAGAATAAAGGCTGTTGGACACACGGTCGTAGGAGATTGCAAGAATTGTCTTCCCGGCGCTGACGTCGACGGCGGGTGCGTCACGGTAGATGTGCTCATTGGTGGCAACCACGACAGATTTACGGCTGGTGAACGCATTGGACATGGCACTGACTCCTCCAAAATCAGTTAGACTGGGTGCTTGTGCAACAGGGGTTTCCCGCGGACGTAAGATACCTGGTCGAAAAAAGGGAATATGAAGAACCTACATCCATTTTCTGAAAATCAATTACAACAGAACTGAAAGACTAGCCACTATTGTTGCTCAATCAACTGCTGCGAGCTTCAGCAACTACAACTACTGCTGCTACTGCTACTACTACGCATGACTGCTACTACTATTACAACTACTACCACTGCTGCTTCTCTTGCCGTAAAAGGCGAATATGCTTGTCGTCAGAGGCGACTAACGCGATCGGGTGGTCAGGCTCGCTGACTTGGTTGGTGCATGTCATCGTAGCCCAATTGTGTGATGCGATGCTCATGATGTCAATTACTGGATTGTCTGGTCCAGACTCGATAATTTACAGACCGCCGTCATATAGCTGGAAACAGAACTGCTGCTTCTGCTGCTACTACTACTACTACTACTACTCCTACTTAATGCTACTACAAACAACAATACTGAGTTTGTTACTACTACTATTGCTGCTTCTATACTTCTGCTTATTCTACTTCAACTACTACTACTACTGCTAATCTTACTGCTACTACTACTACTACTACTACTACTACTACTGCTACTACTTCTACTACTGCTTTACTAATGACAATAGCGAATGAACGGTGAGTGTGTGGGTTGTGTTTAAAGCCACTTTGAACAGTATACATCATGGGCCTTTGTATTTCCCACTGATGCATGCTCACATCGCTATATTATTATTTCTCCTGTCACTCAATCAGTGCGCACTCAAATCTCAATCAGTCATCAATCATCATTTCTTTCTCAGAAAGAACTCCCCACGGTGGTACAGAAGAAAAGGTTTCATGATTATAATTGATATTTAACAAGATGACGGTTATACCGTACAAATATTTGGTGACATTTCAACATTTTTTTATTTTATTTTTTACGAACATTTAAACAGAAACACATCCATAAACACACATATATACACACCAAGGTACTTATCTGTTATACATATGAATTTTGCAAGGTTCTTGATTTCCTTTACATTTCTGGTACTTAACAATTATTTGTTTTGTTTTTTATTATATTCGGAAACTTAATTATTTATTTGAGACAACATTATTATTTATTTGAGACAAGTTTAAATCTAGATTCACGGAAAGCTTTACATTTAAACAGGTAGTGGAATTCATCGGCTATAGCTTGCGACAGTTTACATGTTCTAAATTCTCTATCAATACCAAGCCAACCGCCATCTTCGACAGGCAGAGTATGGTTACAGGTTCTATGTTCTATACCAGGAGTATGGTGTGTGTGTGTGTGTGTGTGTGTGTGTGCGTGCGTGCGTGCGTGCGTGCGTGCTTGCGCGCGGGCGTTTGTGTGTGTATGTACATGTTGTGTGTGTGTGTTTGTGTATGTGTGAGTTTGTGTGTGAGTGGTTGTATGGTGTGAGTGTGCGTGTGTGTGTGTGTGAGTGAGTTTGTGTGTGAGTGGTTGTATGGTGTGAGTGTGCGTGTGAGTAATTGTGCGTGTCTGCCTCTGTATATGTACGTGCGTGTACATGTGTGTTTGTGTGTACGTGTGCTTGCGTGTGTGGATGTGTTTGTGTGTGTTGTGCAGATGTGTCTTAGTGTATACGTCTGCTTGCGTGTGTGTCTGAGCATGTGCGTGTGTATCTCTGCGTGCGCGTGTGTATGTGTGCGTGAGTTTCTCTGTTTGCGTGCGTGCGTTTGTATGTCAGTGCTTGCCTATGTGTGTCTGCGTGTGAGTATAAATGCGTGTGTGTGTCTGCCTGTGTGTGTGTGTGGATGTGTCTATGTGTGCGTGTGTGGATGTGTCCGTGTGTGTGTCTGCGCGTATGCGTGCTAGTGTGTGTGTGTGTATGTGTATGTGCGTTGGTTTATATGTTGGTAAACGTACTATCGGGGGTGATAATTGCTGCATCAGTCCAGAATTCGCCAGGACACTCGTGACAAGCAAGCTTCTCCAGTTTACTGATGACCTCTTGCAGACGCTGAAGGCGCTCCTCGAACCTCCGTAGCAACTTGGTCAGGCAGTCATCTGCACATTCGTCTGAAAATTGAAATCAAGTCAAATTACCTGCCATTATTCTGTAAAAGAAACCTCCCCTTGGATTACGAGCACGAATAGGTGCCTCGTACCCAGTGATTGTAATAGCCAGCTACAAATAGGAGGGATATAAATGGTGTTTAACGTCGCGTTCAAGATGATTACATTTATATAGCGACGTGCGTGTGCATGCGCGTGCATGCGAGTGCATGCGCGTGTGGTTGGTTGCACTAACCCGGACTTATATAGCCCACTTAAATACCATGCCGCAGTTTCCATAGTTACCCAGACACAGCATACTATCTCTAAACCGACCGATCCTTGTCCTATTTCCTTATGCCAAGGAACAAAAAATAAAATCGGTTTATCGTCTTTTTTGTATGACGCTGTCAGGGGATGAGGGGTGGTCGCGTAGCCTAGGGGTTAAAGCATTCGCTCGTCACGCCGAAGACCCGGGCTCGATTCCCGACATGGGTACAATGTGTGAAGCCCATTTCTGGTGTCCCCCGCCCTGATATTGCTGGAATATTGCTAAAAGCGGTGTAAAACCATACTCACTCACTCACTCACCCAGGCAGACGCTCTGCCCACAAGACCATGGAGGAGGTCAGCAAAGGTATAGCTGGGAGGTGCCATTGTGTCTCGAAGGCGTTGATTGTTGTCGTTGCTGCCAAACACGAGTTTATGGCCCAAGATTCGGTTATTTGCAGGCCGTATCGAAACGCTGCTTTCTAAATTCCAGTATTACTCCAATAGGTATGCACGTGAAACAGAACAAGCTGATTCCACCATAGTTCCCCCCTGGTAGTGGTGCCCCGGAATACCAGCTCACCCTTTGACGTCTTTAGTTTAACGTTCTAATACACAACTATAATGGCCTCTCTCATACCTTATTCCTTATTTACCGCCACAGAAAATATACTGCTGGTCAAAAGAAAGTATACACCCATGTAAGATAGTGACTAAAAATAAAACAAACAAGAAATGGTTATTTGATGGTGATGTATTTGATACGGGTATCATAGATGACATTTTGGGGCCAAATCCAAATTTCTGGTGTATATATACTCTCTTTTGGCCGGACATATTTTCTTTGGCGGTAAATGTAGAATTGGTGGATATCCGTCTAGCTGACGGAGAATAAAGCTCAAAATTAATATCACTTATGTTTCTATAATGTGTTGTAATTAAACACAGATACGTAAAGGTTCAACAAGGGTCAGTCAGTTACAAACAACTAAATATTCTTTGAAAGAAACATTAAATTCTTCTTGGATTCCCTGACTGCTGCAAAGGCAATGTTAACATGCACTTCTAAAAAAGAGATAAATAACACCCGATTCTTTCATATTACTGAAGTTAATTTGCCATGGTATGTATGAAAGAATCGGATGTTCTTTAACTTATTTTGAGTTTTATATATACAATATCAGTAAAAGTTTATGTGATTAGTTCGACCCAAACCACCGCACCACCGCCTATGTCCTGACAAAGTTACTATAGTAATATGAAAGAATCGGGTGTTTTTGAGTTATTTGAGTTGCATACTTGGCAAAAGGAAAGATTTCCAAAAGATTCACTGAAAAATAAGCTTGAAATAGTCTCTTCATATCAATCAAAGTCATTGATATGTGATAAATTCTATTTAAATCTTATGCAAGTAGAGCATAATTGTCTTAATAAGCCTTATCAACGTATGCGTATAGAAGATATATATCATATGTAACGTCCACAGTTATGTCAAGTTCTAATTAAAGTTGTACCAAGGCACCCCTCATGTAGACTGGAACAGTCTCCATTCTATTATAAAATATCAAAGAAAAAAATTTAAAACAAAATTTGAAACTTTAGTTCTGAAAAAAATAATTAAATAAAGTCTATTTCCAGAGGTTCGTATGCATTCGGAAGACGAAAAAAAGTCATCTCGGATATTTTGTTGAGTGTTATTTTAAATTCATATTTGAAACAAGCACTACTTCAATTCTATCCTTCATACAGTGATCCAATAACTTTTCCAACAACATAATAAATACTACTATATGTATACCTGCGTATTCACACATTTCTTGGAGGACGACTATTTGCTTGAATGATTTAGTGCATGACTTCGACCACAAGAATCCAACATGTCATGTTTTGTATTTTATTTTCAAACACCCCTTGCTATAGAAAAAAACACTACACAGAGGGTGTTTGACATAAAAAAAAGAAGTCATTTTCTATATCACAACGTTGGATTCCTCTGCTCTGACCTCACAGACAACGGAAGATACTGGATGCGTAGCGTGATATCAACCGTTTCACGAATACATGACATCTGTACAGCCTGGCAGTGACTTAAATTGTGAGTGAAGATTTTCAAACTGTCGCTTCCATTTAGTTCAATAGTTTCTTCGTGATACGAGGATTGGCCCTGTTCTTAAAAACCTCTCCGGCGTTTTGACGGTCGTGATTCAACTGCTGACTTTGTACAATCTTGACTTTAAGACGCTTTGTGGAACAAGCCATGGGTGACTATGCTTGTCGTAAGAGGCGACTAACGGGATCGGGTGGTCAGGCTCGCTGACTTGGTTGATGCATGTCATCGTACCCAATTGCATGGATCGACTATCATGACGTCAATCACTGGATTGTCTGGTCCAGACTCGATTATTTACAGACCGCCGTCATATAGGTGGACTTTTGCTGAGTGCGGCGTTAAACAACAAACAAAAAAACAACAAAAACCTGAATAAATATTGCCAAATGTGCCTCTATCTTAATGGTTATGTTTCTGACACAAGTAACTTTCCTTACCTTCGCATGCAGGACAGAATTCTGCAACAGAAGTGTCGACTGTTCGCATCTGTTTTATGGCTGCCTCAAAGAGTTTCTTCAGTGACTTCAGTTCTATCTCCAGACTGGATTTTCTCAAACCCTGGACCACTGAAGATCCGGACAGAGCCACGAAAACCAACAAAACAGACAACGCCGCCTTCATGGTTTTACCTCCCAACGACGTCGACAATGTGACACATGTGCAGATTTTAGATACTTATATCCCCGTTTTGGGGTGTTTGGGCGATTGTCATATCGTTTTGTTCAAGTCACTCAACCAAACACGATTTTACTATAGCCAATGCTTATTAAGTCTTAAGCCTGAATAGATGGTGCTGAAAACGGAGAACCCGTTTTCGAACATTTGAGAGTGAAACATAGAAACACATTAACGTTAATGGCCACGAGAAAAAAAATCATATTATCACTGCTTGAGGGGGTAATTCTTTTGTCATTATCATACCACCTGATTATCATTCATCCGTTAAATTATAGAAAGATAAAGATATTGCAAATGCTATATATTGCTTCTGTCTGTTTTAACGACATATTATCAGCATGGATGAGTATTTACTTTGGTCAACAAGTATAGATCAGATGAATTAATATGACACTCCCATGGACGTTGTATTTACCCTCTTCTCTTTAATGATCATTGGTTACAGTTGGCCCTGAAAACGACGAATTTGCATAATTAATGAACTGACTGAAAACCTACCCCCTCCTTCGTCCCATGGGAGTGAGCATCCGTAATATCTTAAAGCTCGATTTTTTCTGAATTCTTTTTGGGGCACGGGTGGCCCAATTGTCTAAGGCGCCGCGATTCGCTGTGCAGAGTTGCGTCCCTTGGGCACTCCAGAAACCTATGATTGTGAGTTCGAATCCCGGTTCGCCCCGATTATGTTTCTAGGTTTGTCAGCACCATACCCGCGCTCGTGGGTTTCACCGAAGTGGTAAACGTCTGAGACCTGCATCACTTCGGGCTTTCCTCCCACATTAAGCTGACTCACAGTGATATAACTGGAATAATGTTAAAGCGGCGTTAAACCCCAACTCACTCACTCACTCTGAATACTTTTTGTCAAATGGGAAATATGCCTCCCAAAGAATGAAAAACATGTAGACGTATAAAAATTAATATGTTCTTCATAAAAAAATAAGTAGATTGAAGGTGGGGAAAGCACGCAATATTATGGTTTGTGACAACATACTGAATCTGTCGCGCCCATGCTGTGTTCCCATCAAAAAGAAATATAAATTAAACTTATAGCAAAAGAAATGACTTACAAAGATATTCTGAAAGGAGTTGTTCAAATATGTCAATGCACATTAAATTTCTAAAAAACAATCGTCATGTAGACAAAAAACATTCACATTAAATTCCTTTTTAGCTGAGTGAGTGAATGTTGTTGAGGCCCGCACTCAGCACGGTTCCATCTAAAACCATGGCGACCCGCGTACATATTCGAGTCTGCATGGAGACTTGGGTTATGACAATATACACTCATTGACGATACGACACACGGTACCGTTCATGTAACTCAACACATGTGGTAGTGATGAGGGACGTATTCAGTCATCATCGAGGATATTATTGACAAGAAGCCCCTTTGGGGATACCGGCTCAGAGTACGTTCTCAGCAAACCATACGCTGGTCGTGACCGGCGACCTAATGGATCGGGTGGTCAGTCTCGCTGATTTGGGTGAGTGAGTTAGGTTTAACGCCGCTTTTAACATTATTCCAGTTATATCGCGGCGTGTCAGCTTAATGTGGGAGGAAAGCCCGAAGTGATGCAGGTCTCAGACGTTTACCACTTCGGTGAAACCCACGAGCACGGGTATGGTGCTGACAAACCTAGAAACATAATCGGGGCGAACCGGGATTCGAACCCACAATCATAGGTTTCTGGAGTGCCCAAGGGACGCAACTCTGCACAGCGAATCGCGGCGCCTTAGACGACTGGGCCACCCGTGCCCCCCTCGCTGATTTGGTTGATGCATGTCATCGTAGATCGATGCTCATGATGTCAACCACTGTATCATCTGGTCTATCCTCGATTATTTACAGAACGCCGTCATATTGCTGAGTTTAAGCAACAAACAAACAAACATAAACGGACCGACATCATAATGCTCCATAGAATATTGCCAAGTGCGGCTTTGGGGTTAAACTCTAGGGTAGAGGTTTCAAAGTTCATTATACCATATCATGGCCAAGGGTCGTGTATTTTATTGCTTTGTTAATGCTGTAATGCGTCTAGTCATTAATCGGTTGATGGAATATTCGAGGTATTAAGAAGTTATGTCCACATATGACAGTGTGAGAACGGTTCGTCTGCAAAACTGGAGTCAGATCATGTGGGGTTTGCAAATGGTTGCTCGTGTTTCAGTCGTAGATCCGTTTAACACTGATTTTGCGTATTCATGAAGTGTGCCCCAGAATTCTCCTGTAATTCAAATATTCATTCTTGCCTGTTACGTATTACACGATCACCGACAGCAACACCTACACATGCACGTTGATTTAGGCGTCAGTGGGAGTTCTGGCATAAGCAATGAGTTTAAACAAAACTTTCTTCTCATATGAAGCCATCATCTCACAAATGTATATCAGCAGCTGAAACTATTCTTTGTTTCACTTTCAACACTTGGAACAGGGAACATGGAACATAGTATATATGTCTGGGTGAAGGCCCTGTCCCATGAGGTCGACCATGTTTACAATCAGTCTATCTTGAAGTGTGGGAGTCGAACGTCTTAACTCTAATTTGTAGAACGGAACCAGTGATTGGTGAATCAGAAGTTTCAAATAGCAATAATCAACTCTGACTGAAACAGCTGATTCTAAGACCGCATCACCGCGGAAGTCATAATTTATAGGAATGTACTTATTTAGGAGATAAGTAGACGAAATAAATAGAGGATATTTAATGTGTCGTGTGAAATATCATGTTTCCCTCATCGAGTGACGGGGTCATTTTCCCCCGTCACGAGATGACAGGAAACATGATATTTCACGCAACACATGGTATATCCTATTTATTATATACTTTTTGTGTAATTGTCTACCGGAAAATTAAATTATTTCATTGCAAATGTAAAACCTTGGAAGGTAAATCTTCCCCACCTAACACACAGGGACGGTTTCGTGTTTGCAAAATCTTTAAAAATATAAACAAAAGAATCCAAATATATTTTAGGGTCACGAAAATTCTTTATCATACATTTCGACATGATTACATACAGAATCAACTTTAACGAAAAATATTCTTGAAAACTAGGAGACCGCTGTTGGAGCGAAAAAATACACGCTGGTCAAGTCCTAGACTAGGATTAAGTCTATGAAATCTTATATTACACAATGCCCTTCTCGACTCTAAAATTAAACAAATAATTTCCCCCGATGTTGATTTCATAGAGCTAGCTAGAGCTGGCTTTTGTATACGTATATTTGAGGCCGCCAGATAAAATATAGAGGCATACAGTGAAAAAGGATCTCACCAGTGGAAGTATCTGGCGGCATATAGAGGCATACAGTCAATGTGGAACTAACGTTGAAAGGACGTCAACAGTTTGACACTTTCGATAAAGGGAGACAATGTAAGGGGAGGCAACTCTTGTATGACAATAGTTCCGTCAAAGTGTTCTGTTCACTGCCGTGAAATGTCAAGTGTTATTTTTACTGCAATGAAAATCTGACTTTTCTCTGGCGGCATATAGAGGCATACAGTCAATGTGGAACTAACGTTGAAAGGACGTCAACAGTTTGACACTTACGATAAAGGGAGACAATGTAAGGGGAGGCAACTCTTGTATGACAATAGTTCCATCAAAGTGTTCTGTTCACTGCAGTGAAATCTCCAGTGTTATGTTCACTGCAATGAAAATCTGACTTTTCTCAACTTCAGGAAACTCAGTCCTTCACGCTGAACTATTTAATAAAACGCAGTTGAGTCCAGTGTTTTGAGTGGCTTGTCGATCTGAATATATTACGGAATCACCGACAAACGCCTTTAACAAAATATGGCACTGTATATGCTCGAGCAGTTTGTTTACATCGCAATACTTCACTGGAAGATATGACAGGCATTGAAAACACCTTCCTACGCTAACATGAGGTGGACACCCCAAAACAAAACTCAGCAAGCCTTGTAAAGCTTTCGTTCTATATAAACAGCAAGTCACCATTATAAAGTCATATCATTGTGACGCAAAAGATATGACGGCACAGTCGTATAGAAATGCGCCAGACTTATAGGTCTCTGTTTCACATTTTTATGGTGTATACGAAATGTATTGCCACATATCCTTTGAAAAGTGCAGAAGCCGAAACGTGGCATTTTGTGACCTATTATTGCAGATATAATTATTTAAATATGCCTACCGACATGTTAATGACTGAAAAAGTACTATTCTATAAATAGCTTCCATGGTTATGCGACTGTCAGACCCGGTTGTTTCAGTCAGAGGGAGCATATTGTGATTTTACAACCTCTGATTGACCAATCAGAATCGAGTAATTTCCAAATTCATGGTAGAATTCGCAATCATTGTCGATAGTCATTATTAGCACGGCGCTATGCCGTCAGGCAGTTGCGTTATTGGCGGAACACCATGTTCAATGATGAATCGAAGGTTTCTTCTCGGCTCTACAGATGGCCGGATGTTTTGGAGACAAATATCAGAGAGGTTTATTTTTTAACGATAACTATTCAGATAACATAAATTTACATTTTGTTAACTCGAATTTGCATGATTGTAAATCCTTATTTGTTTTTATTCCCATGTGGAAATTCAAATAAATACATAAATATACATGATCTCAAACTTTCGGCCTTATCAGTTATGTTACGATTGTTACATGATGAAGGCCGGAGGGCTTTGGTTGGTTTGTTAGTTGGTTGGTTGGTTGTTTGGTTGGTTGTTTAACGCCGCACTCAGCAATATTCCAGCTATATATATGACGGCGGTCTGTAAATAATCGAGTCTGGACCAGACAATCCAGTGATTGATATCATAAGCATCGATCCACGCAATTGGGATCGATGACATGCATCAATCAAGTCAGCAAGCCTGACCACCCGATGCCGTTAGTCGGCTCTTACGACAAGCATAGTCGCCTTTTTCAAGCAAGCATGGGTTGCTGATGACCTGTTCTACCCCACAGATCTTCACGGGTCGCCGGGAGGGCTAGAGTTTGTGATTATGTATATTTATGTGTATAAGATGATAGTTTTTGTAATAGTTTGTGTTTGATAATTTGTTTGTTTGTTGTTTAACGCAATACCAAGCAATATAGCAATTTTCCAGCTATTTGACGGCGGTCTGTAAATAATCGAGTCTGGACCATACAATCCAGTGATTGATATCAGGAGCATCGATCCATGCAACTGGGATACGATGACATGCATCAACCAAGTCAACGAGCCTGATCCTGTCAGTCGCCTCTTAGGTATGGGTTGCAGAAGACCAATTCAAAACCTGATCTTCACGGGTCTTTTGTATTAGTAATGTATATAGATTATTAATATGATATAAAAGTTTAAACATGAGCACGTCTTTCGTTGATCTTAGTTTTCTTAGGAAATGTAGATAAAGACAATCCTGTAATGAAAACATCTTGGTCAGCTTAGGGGCTTAATTGCTCACAGTTAGAAAAATGAAGTTACGTAGTGGAATTATTAAAAAAAACAGCGAGTGTAAAAAAGCAAAAAGGTTTGTTTTGAACATGTCTGATGACTTTCACGTCATTATTACAATGTTTTAACAGGAAAATTAAAACAATTCCAGTGGACCCACAACGTCCCTAATATTCTTCCTCATCCTGTTTTCATGATGTTCAACGTGGGAGAACGGGTGGACGCCGGGATTCTCTATTCAGTGCTGCCACCTTCGTTGAAAGAATCCTACAATAATGACTTGGAATCCCAGGCTCGTTCTGATTATGTACGAATTTGACGTGAGGTTTCACCAAATTGGTTGCGTTATCTTGGACTTTGATCCGACATGATGTGATGTTACTGAAGTTTTGTTCAAAACGGCTTAAACCGAACTCACCAACTCACTGTATTTGTGGGACTATCGCCACAGAAACTGGGTTTACGTTTATAATTTACCTCTCCACGTGCGTTATGAAATTGTTTATTAGACGGACTCTAGTCTTTCAGCTACTCTGCGCATGCGTCCGACATTTTTGTTGTTAGGTAGTTGGGAGAGACGTAAACTGTGATTTGTAGGACGATTACGCTTATGTAACGTGAATAGGACAAGACAAAATGTGAAACAGGTGTAAAAGAAATGTGTTTGCCATCGTTATGTCATACTGACTACTTTACTTCTCCAGTAGGATTCGAGAAAACACGTCTTGCATATTTGTATACACCGTTGCTATTTTGTGATCCCGCGCTTGACGGGAACAAGTGCTTCATGTATTGATAACCGTTTCGACCCATTCGCCGAGGAAGTACACACAAAGAAACTATTTGTGGATGTTTAATATCAAATGACAACAACCAAGTCAACATTGACTACAGGTAATTTGCGTTATGAGTGTCTTATTTCACTTGTTGCATAAAAAAATGCCTCTTTTTACGACAAATGTCCAGTTTTCGTTACCCCCAAGTACATGACAATTTACAGCTTATGGACCAGATATTATTACACAAAGCCGCATCATATATATATATATATATATATATATATATATATATATATATATATATATATGTTCTTTATTTCCGTAGGTGTTCGACTATCAGTCTTATGTTAGAAATAAGAGAGTTTGGAGAGGGTACCATGACATGGTGTTGCCCATGTTATGCTTGTTGTGGTACATTGCTAATTTCCTATGCTAATCAACTGGCGAAGGGACAACTGGTCCTGTACACGCAAGTAACTGTGTCAGAGTGTGATCTTGTACCTTAATATTCAAGATATTTGCATAATCTGCACCTCGTCTAGTGGACAGTTCATATCTGCATTAAAAACTGAGTTACAAATCACACACAGTAACATATCAGGGTTGGTATTGACCCCCACTCCATGGAGAGGAATTGCAGAAATATATGTGCAGAAATTTTGTAATAAAAGGGACCATTATTGTTCTTCACTTGCCTTGAAAGAAATGAAAACATCCCCTATCAGAATGGTAAATTTCCTTTGGACATGTTGGAAAGTGTGGTGATGATCTGCACATCATACACATACAACAGTTCTTTTTGTATGTCGAATTTTGTGACACAAGCATTCTGTGTCTTCAGCCACAAGTTCGTAGAGTTTAGTAAAATATGTTTGAGTCTGGTAAAGTTAACTTATAATAGTAAATACTAATATTTGCTGAAGATGATGCTGAGAGACAAGTTCACTAGTAACACTCATCAGTCTTGCCTCAGGCTGTACAAGTTTGACTTTCATGTACCGATTGGGATGCAACAGAAACAAACTTCCACAGGGTTCATGACCTTTAGCATACGTTCTGCACGTCACTGCCAAACACACCTTACACTTATCAGTGGTTGTAATTGTCTCAGCTTAGTCACAATGGTGACAAGGGACTATAATTCTGAAAGATGTCTAGACATTACCTCACTCAACAGAAACAACGGCATATTAGCTCCCGAAGAAACTCTTAGAAAGAAGACTTTAGAAATTTAGAAACTTTTATCATGGAAGCATGATAATGAACATAACTAATGATTAAGGAAGTTGTGTCCTTATCGATGGATCTTGGAAATGACATTTTGTAATAATTTGAACATGTCCTACCGGCCTACCTCTGAAAATATTTTTGAAATTCAGGGTAAAATTGCATTTGTCAGTGTCATGTGTCCATGTTTCAGATAAGTAAACATTCAGTATCAAGGATGACTGCCGCTGTGTATGACAATGACATCGACAAATTCATTCAAGATCAGAAGTCTAAACTAGCTAATGAAAGGCAGCG
This sequence comes from Haliotis rufescens, assembly GCF_023055435.1. NCBI lineage: Eukaryota > Metazoa > Mollusca > Gastropoda > Lepetellida > Haliotidae > Haliotis > Haliotis rufescens. The sequence continues at coordinate 63,588,964 of NW_025963890.1, forward strand.
TCTCAATGTAAGTATTCACAATAGTAGCTTTCCATTTTGCTGTCATTATTGCTTCAAGTTATACAGGGGAACATGGTAAATGGCAATATCATGATAATGATGTAGAACCAAGTGCATTAAGCATGAGACATGATTCTTGACTCAGATTTAGGGCTTAGGAGAAGAAACTACTGGTTTTCTTATGTCAAACTATGAATAATGATGGAGATGATTGTCGGATTACAGTCTGTCCTCAAAACTGTACAGATTTCGGAGATGTATTGATGAGACATGCATGGTTGAAAACTGTTTTCCCCAACACAATAAAAAAAGGTGTTTCCAGCATTCTACACCTTTCAAAGAGTCAGGACTGTATCACCTCGCCATTTTATGTCAAAACAATTATGGACACCATCCCCATCCGTACATGTAACACACACACCACACCCTTCCCCCCTTTTCATCCTGTGTAATAAGAGGTTTCCCCTAAATGAGGTATCCTCCCATCAGCACACAGGCCATTTGTCATACAGCTTATAACATGAATTTAACATTGTTGTAACAAGGACCTTTACTCAGAGTGTTGGGTCATACCATTACAGCTTAAGGTGAGTGCTCTAATTACCCCCCTACTCAACTGTATGATGATTGGCAATAACAAGGTGTATGACAAATGGCCTGTCTGACTGATGGGACGGAACCCCTAAATGATAGATCATGTTAATCAAATGTCTGATTTCAGTGTTAGAAATGAAAAAAACCCTGTTTTTTCGATCTCAGATTTTAAATAAATGCAGTTAATATACAAAATATATAAATATTCAAACAACTCAATTAGTACTAATTGGGCCTTGGCACAAATACAGTGTATCAAAGGTTTTTATGTCTTTTTACACGTAAAAGTGTGTAAAAATATGAACAAAACAGACTTGTGAAACTGAGCATAACCAGCTGTTAGTAGATCAAGGTGAATGTCCATGACCTATGACACCTTGACGACAGGTGAAAACAGGTGCTTGAAACCCATGTGCATGTGATTTATCAGTGGTTAGTGATTTGTGAGTGGCATTGTGGGATAGTGAATCATCGTCAAAATATCAGAACGTAAAAGTAACATATTCCCTTCTCAAACAACAACTTACATGTCCTTATTATTATGTACATAAACATAGCTGTTATTTTTATTGTTGTTTTGATAACTTTTTTCCAGACTAATTTGCATAATGCCTATAGCCTGTTTCTGCCATGTCAATTTGGACTTAGTTTTATTTTTGAATGTTGAACATGTTGAAAGTACCTACAAATTACCTCCTGTAAAGTACATTTTGTATTGAGCACTGAGATAAAACTAGCAAATCCAGACTAGTACTTTTCCAGTTGTTTTGTTATTTCATATTTACATCTACGTAATGCTTTGTGTCGATTATTAAATCCAGCAAAACAGTTTTTTTCCATTTCCATGAGTACTTTAGTCCTGTAGTCCTTGCAAAACTGCCCAATAGTTGACTAACAGAAATTTGCCCTTTGTAAAGGTTATGCTATATCTAATCATTATTAGGACTAGTGAACTAAAACTGTTAGCTTCTATCGCTGCTGATTGTTTGTAAAGCTGTCGTGAAGCACAGCTTGACACTGAACCCTGCTTTGACATGCACTGATTGTTCCTGGAACAGTCGTCATATAAATATTATGATTCAAGAACTACATGTCTCAGGACTGTCTACACATGTGCAGACATCCTGGCATATTGAACAATTTGGTTTGGGTGAATCAGAGAAAACATGGAGAAACATACAATCATTGACAAGTTGGTTGTTTGCAGGTAATATTAAGATCCAAAGTGTTACATGTATTCATAAAACACAACATGGTCTTTCCATGGTATCTTGAGATCAAGTTTATATAACTGAGTCTTTCATTCCATTAAAGCTCTCAGAACAAGGATTCTGACTTTTCACTGGCCCTGATTAATATTTGCAGATATTTGTTACTGTTTCTGGCACCAGCTTTGTGTTGAATTGTCAAGACACATGAACCTTAAAAGCTTACCAAGCACTATCATATTTTCCAGTTCTAAGTAGATCAAATTTGAAATAGATAGTTTTTGGTCTTGAAATTGGTAGAAATGCAATGGTTAATTATCATTTCTCCTTTAGATAGCATTATTATTCAGTTTCCTGATAAGATCCCCAGAATGGTGTTCCAGTATCCAGACCAACCCTTATATGATGCTCCCAACTTTTAACATTTTTTCTCTTTTTCATCGAGATGCACCATTGCTGGTACTGTCCATCTTATACGCCATTAGCGTAAATATGTGGCACTTCATAATGAATAAACTGGTCATTATGTGCATTTGAAAGCATGCTTACACTGACACAAATGTGACAGACTAAAACTTGCTGTTTCTTATGCCCCTGCATATGGTGTGTATGTGTGTGGTATATAGTCATCATCTGGTCTATCTGTCCATCTGTATTTCGTGTCCGCAGCGTAACTTGGAAACTGTCAGACTTTTCATTCAAACTTGGTACATGTATTAACCAGGGGTTGAAGTGGTGCCATTTGCTATTCTGGGATGGGAAGGGATTTGTCATCTTCTGATGACTCTTATTTTTCGAAGGAAACATGAACAAATCCCAGAATGTCTCCTTGTTGGATGACTCATTTACCCAGAAGTCAGGGTTTTCAAAAAGAAAGGAAACTGCAAAACATTTATCGCACTGTCATGTTTGTGCAGTCAGGTTTTGGATGGTCAACCCTAACAGCCTCAGGTTATTGAGATGCCAAAATAGGCAGTTATCTGGAATGTCTAGTATTCTGAGCTAAGTACTTGTATTTCCTAAAATGTTTTTTTTGTAGACTATTCCAGAGGCCTAGTGTAAACATTCTTTCTCTGGTCCTTAGAGTTGGTAGCTAGTCCTGCTTGAACAAGACAAAAATGTTTACTATGTTTACATTTTCTGTCAGTTGTATTTATTACCAGTTTGTAGCAAACTTGAAGCTTTGAGGACTGGTTTAGAATTATAGCCCTTGAATGTTACTTGTCAAGAATTACCATCATTGCATTTTTACTTCAGCACAATTGAGTAGTCTTGGTCCAGTAGGCTAGCATGCATGGTGAAAGCTGCCAGTGTGTAATCTGAATTGGGACATATTTTTCAATTTGGAGATTTTACCTCACATTTGCTGTAGATTTTCTATTTCCAATTAATTTCTATCCCTGCTGTTATGATAAGTGACTGGTGCCCCTTGTGATATCCCACAGGATGATGGGGAGAACAAACGCAGAACATGGGACAGAACTGGACATAATGACTACAAGCTAGCAGAGCAGGTACTACACAGATGTCTGTGACCATGATCAGTGTGTTCTGTTATGTGATAGATAGCCAGCTCTTGGTAGTGTGTAGTGGTGGCTGTCGTGACATTCAGCAATGCAATACAATAAAGTGTATTAGAAATAAAATGTATAAAATAAATCTGTCCTTTTACTATCATGTTTATGTCATGGGCATGAACAATGTGATCATTATCATAAATCCTAAGGATGTCATGTTGCATGTCAAATTGTGACAAAATTAAACTGATAGATTTGATAAAGAACACTGATCATTGTTGATAAGAATACATGTTGTTTACTTCTCATGCTTATATTTGCATAAGTTAAATGGTGTACGCAACCATTCTTTGTGACTTCGAACAGTCATGGTTGGGATCAAATGGGGTGAGGGAATAATCAGGGGTATTCATTGTATTCACAGGTCGTGCCTAGAGTAGAACCAAGGTTATATTTCCCACTAGTTCAATATGTCAATCTATTTCTCTGTGGCCCTGCTAGCAATGTAGGATATTACTGTGATTTACTGCTAAAAGGTTTCACTTCTTAACTTGAGTAGGATAGAATTGATGGATTAATACTGATATGTATTATCACTGATTATGAACACGATGAATCCCCAGCATGCATAATAAGATGATTTGAATGCCTCTTACCTTTTGTCAAGGAAGCCATGTTTACAGGTAATGCTGACAGGGGATTTATCTTGACCTGCTCAGAGGCCAGAGCTCCAGATAATTTTTTAGCAATTGAGTTTTTACTCGAAGGTTTCTATTTTAATGGGTTATTACATCTTTCATTGGGCAACCAATATTTTTTTCACTCATCTATTCATCACTCTATTGTTGTTGTTTTTTCCCCAAATGAGTAAGCATTTTGAGATTTAAAAAAGAAATAAATGAAATGTGTATAACGGTTCTTATATAGGCTGAGGGGCAGTCGGGTAGCCTAGTGGTTAAAGCGTTCGCTCGTCACGCCGAAGACCCGGGTTCGATTCCCGGCATGGGTACAATGTGTGAAGCCCATTTCTGGTGTCCCCCTCCGTGATATTGCTGGAATATTGCTAAAAGCGGCGTAAAACCATACTCACTCACTCTTATATAGGCTTGGCTCGGAAAGTAAATTGGCTAGTAATTGTGTTTCGGATATTAGCTCTGTTGTACGCATGCTGAAAAAGCTTCATTGGGTATGTATGCGTGCTGTTTTCAAATGATTGCATTTTCCATTAATGCATGCATATCTGTATGCAAGTTAATTGAAAGTAATTGGGTTTTGAATAGTTTTGGGAGGTATTTTACGCAAATACACAACTTAACTGAAGCTCTGAGAGGCCGATAATCGAACCCATGTCTGCAGCAAATATCAGTAAAATAAAGACGAAGAGGCTTTAATGCGTAGTTTTACATAATAGCATTTAATGCATTATTAAAATGTAGAAAAGAATTTGAACTAACTAATGATGTTTTTCCAATTTAGTTTTTCCCAATTTGTTTTGGAATCCCAGATAAATCCCTGGCTGACAGCTGTGTCTATATCATGGTATTGTGATTGCTGGCCACAATGACACATGCGTAACTGTCTGTGCAACAAGCATGACAAGTGCTACGACCTTCTTGTTGATGGCGTCTTTATGCTTGTATTTCTCTGTGTGTGCAGCTTATTCATGTGATAATGTCCATTATTTTCATAATAATAATGGCCATGTGCCAAGTACTTAGCTCTGTTAATGTATCTCCGTTGCAAATCTTGCTGTCCTGAGGTTAGAGGTCTATATTTACTTTGATCATTGACCCATTTACAAGATGTATGGGTATTGTCACTTTAGAAGTATTTGCAACTTGTTGAAGATATATCACATAGCCTATTACTTAGTACTTTTATCATTCTACCAATGTATTTAGTTTGTCATATTCAGTTAAATTGTTGAGAGAATTATGTACAAATTGCGTCATTTGTTATTTGGGTGTTGTTAAGGATCATATTGAATGTATTCTACTTGAAACATGATGAACTAGGTAGCTTTGTGTTTTCTATTGTCTAAACTAGACAACAGAAAACTAAACTTTTTTATTGCCGATTAATATTATTTGTTTACGTAGTATGGCACTCGCACAATATCCATCCGTGCAAAAAATTCTCAATTATTTAGTTTGTATCATGTACATGTATATGTTTTTGTGATATATTATCTGTTTTGTGATTTGAATAATTTTAAGTGTATTTTGATTGTTTTAGTTATTTAATGTTTATGCTCTATATCATGATACATTCTTGAATCCATCGATCACTATCTTTATGACAGATAACATGGATAACCTATGCGTTTACCACCAATGTCACCATGACCCAAGTAGATATACCCTGTGTCCGAAATAACTGCCTGCCCGTGGCAGATAATTTTCGGTCAGGCCGCATGAAATTTTCTCCACCTGCCTGACTCTCGGGCAGCTAATTTTAAGCCAACTTACATTCTCAGTTTTATTATAACTCCTCGTAGATTCTCAAGTAATTGTTTGCATTATTTCAACTGAATCAAGATGGGATTTGTCTCTTATTTTTTGTGATTTTTCAATATATATAATGTCTGAATGCAGGCAGGAACTTTGAAGATGGTCAAGCAACATTAATGGGTCACCTGCCCGACTCTCTTGTTGGGGAGTAAAATTATTTCAAACACTGCACTCAGTGCATTACACTATTTATTAACAATGTTCAACATGTTCATTTTATATTCATAATATTCATTCTTACACATTCATAGTATTTTGTTTTCTTATTTCTCAAAACAATTCAGTGTTCACAATTAATGGGTTGTCTTGGAATCCTTGAGGCATTTTATATGATACTTAGAATATAGGGACCTCTTATATTTTAAACTTTTAACATATTACATTATAAGTTGTAGCAGGTTCACGAGGGGTACGTGGGGTTTTATGCATCCTGTGTAATGTTTTGTACCCCAAGTACCGCTGAGAAATTTATTTACCTCATAGGCGGGATACATAGTATTTTATCAAGATCACATGGACCAATCAGATCTCATCATTCTGACATATAGGTATGACAGTAGGCAATATTAGATTTGAGACAAGGGCACCTTTAATTTTGAACACTGCTGTTTCAGTCTCGTTTCTCAGACTTAATGTCATTATTTCCCAATTGATTTCCCTTTTTCTTAATGGTATTCCTGTGTGGTCCCTTCATTTGCATGTTGATTGCATGATGATCTCCTGCCTGTAGACACAACGTAGACCCATGTCTGGGGGCCGCACTGGGCTGCCGATTGGAGGGGATGATGCGGATCTCAAGAAGCGCCAAATGCAGGCCGAAAGAAATCGAGAATATAATGAAATGATTCAGAAGGTATTTTCTGGTGGATGTCTGTCTTCCTCGCTCATCTTGGTTGTGTGTCATCTTGAAACCAAACCTTTCCTCAACTGACCTTCTATCCGTCTCCATGACTAAAATGTGTTCTACATGTTCTGTGATGTCCATTCTAACAGCTGATGTATACCTGTTGTTTCTCCTCCACTGCATTTACCAGCAATACTCATGTTTCCACAGATCATTCTTGGTTAAGCTGTTCTGGATCTTAAGTTTTCAGATTGCGCACATTAACATTACTGACGTCATGGGCTGTGGTGGCATTCGGTCTGTCACTCACAAAATGGCCAGTTCTAATGATAACCACTCATTCAACAGACATTGCACAAAAATATGAGTGTAGGTTTGTTTTCTACGAAAAAAAATTGGAAATTTATACTCATCCACATAACGATTTTATCTACTCTGCAAAATACCTTTACATTATATAGGTGCAATTTAATGAATACTGTTAAGGTTTATTGGATGGAAAAGTAAAATACATCAGGTTGATTCAAACATATTTAAATATCGCAATGACAAATAGATTAATCAGGTTTTTTTATCATTGATGACTGATCAGAATCCTGGAATGAGCCCACAATGAAGAGAATGAACACTGCATGTAAATATCCCTGACTGGCTTGTGACCACTCCAGGCAGTGTCCCAGCCTATCACTAGCATCAGAGCTGATGTGGCATCCAGGCTAGCCTGGGGATTGGCCTTGTAGGCTGTTTTCTAATGTTAATAATTTATTCTCTACTTAACCGGTACATTTCTAAATTACAAGAACAGTAGTGCTGCATTAACTATTTATGAAGTAGGAGATCTTTTAGATTTCCAGGGTTTGAAATTTGCACTAGGCTGTTACAGGGAGTCATTTCTCTCATGTTAAAAGTTTGCTGAGGGCTAGTGGAGTTTTCGTACCATTAGTCGTTTTCGTCATATCACTATTCTGTCAAGTAAATGTTTTGGGTTATTTCTACCTCTGAATTTGCCTCCCCAGTCAATTCTACATCTGTTTGCTCCAGTGTTGATCCACATTACTTCACCATGTTAAAGGGACATCAGGTCTTTGATATTTGAATACAAGAAAAGAAATATCACATATAACTGGCAAAAGAATCAGAGTGCATGGATCCCGATTAATACTATACCCCACTAAGGCTGATTGTAATAACCTTTAATAATAATTGCTTCTTTATATAGAAGTATTCAATGGGACAGACATATTGTTAATCTTGGTCAGAGCCAGGGTTTCAGTCAGTGTGTATATGTAGGATAATAGTAAGAGCCTTAATGTAATTGAAAACCTTCTTGCACCTATCCTGTTCACACTTATGTTCCAATGAGAAAAGTGTGGATATGTCTCAGAGCTCCAGATAACTTTTTGAGCAATTGAGTTTTTACTCTAGGGTTTCTATCTTAATTGGGTTATTACATTTTTCATTGGGTAACCAAAGTTTTTTCACTCATCTATTCATCACTCTATTGGGTTTTTTCGCCAAATTAGTGAACATTTTAAGATTTAAAAAAAATGAAATAATGTTTTAGATGTATATACCGTATTCAACGTAATAAGCGCTCAGGGCGCTCACAAAATTAGAAATAGGGGGTGCTTATTAGAATATTATTTTTAGTTGAAAGATCGTAAATTTTGTGGTTTATGCTAACAGCCTGAAATGTTTACATACGACAGATATATTTTTCAAGAATTTAATTGCCCATAATTAATGGTGATATAACACACAAGTGAGTATTATTCACGAATAAATATGTCTTGCGTACATTGATCAATCGGAAGGGGTGCGGATTGGGATTGTTCACTAGCCAATATATTAGCAAATATCGCCGTGGGCGCTTATTAGAGCGGGGCGCTTATTACGTCGAATACGGTAACTGTTCTAAATATATAGGCTTGACTAGGAAAGTAAATTAGCTCGTAATTGTGTTTCGGAAATTAGCTCCTTTGTATGCATGCTGAAAAAGCTTCGTTGGGTATTTACGCGAGCTGTTTTATATATTTGAGTTTTTCATTTAATGCATGCGTTTCTGTACGCAAGTTAATTGAAAGTAATTGGGTTTTGAATATTTTTTTAGGGGTATTTTACGCAAATAAGCTGCTTATCTGTAGCTCTGAGAGTCATAATATAATTGAAAACCTTCTTGCACTTGTCCTGTTCACACATTCCAATGAGAGAAATATGGATATGTCTTCAGTGTGGGTGCTATACATTAACAAGTTTGCTGACTTGTCTTTTATTACAACTGTATAAGGAGATTGTTATCTTTATTTGGGGGATTGTTATAATTAATTGCTGACCTTCCTTGACCAAGCGATATGTGACCAAAGTTGCACATTGTTACTGTCTTTAATCACAATTTGCAAAAAACATTTGCTGCTAATCATGGTGACAGTAGCGTAACATCAGGTTTCAGATGTTTTTCTTCGGCATTGACAATATTGACTGATTATCATCCAGCATGTCATATAGATGTATTTCAAATTTGGTAATGTAATGTCAATGACTACCTTTGCACTGATTAAACTGTAATGTTGGTAGCACTCCAGTGTGGAATAAGTTGATAAAGCGAATTGTACTTACTTTTGGAAACAATGATCAGATTATCATGGTTGTGTCACAAGTGATATCATAAATGCACATAAATGACACAAATTGCGCCACATGCAATTAACCGTGAATCAATTACTTGGCAATACCCACCACCTTATCTGAGCTAATAGCAACCATTGTCATCCCTATCATTGCCATGCAGTTGTGCCCCTGTATGACAGCCCAGCCTAGAAACATGTCTGGTGTATTGCTGTTGTGGAAGGCATTTGCATGGAAACCTCATTGATTCCATCAATCAATCATCCCTCATCATTGTCATCAATGTCAGACAGAAACGTCACGTCACTCGGCTTGTACCTTTGTACTGGGACACTCCAGTCAGTGTTGACATTGCTCTGTTGCCTGAAATGCAGTATTCTCCTTTATTGACATGAAGGTGTTGATTTGTTTAGTGCTTTGAAATGTATCGTGGTGACATTAACATAAAATGACGTGATGAGTATTTCATAGGACAGCCATTTACTGTTATGCTCTGAGATTATGTGCTGTTTGTTACATAACTGTTTGCTTGGACGAAGCTACGAGCTGCGTGTTGGTGATGCTGTGAACTAATTCATCTTGTGGATGTGTGTTTTGTGTTCGTGACATTCTCCCTTAACCGTTTTGACCTTTATAAACGATTCATATCGGTAGAGTTTACCTGATTCACATTTAAATGTGTAAGATACTGTTTGTAAGAAATACGAATATGAAGCAAGACGTTTTGGATTAAACATTCAGTCTATGGATTTTCAAATGGAAGTGATTACCCTACCATCACCTGCGTGACTGCACATTATTTGTGTGACACAACAGATTTAGATTGCTGCACATTGTGACGCACAGTGCTCTCACTCTCACCCATAGAAACCACGCCCACAACAGCGCATCCCTGTAACACCCTTTACCCCCATGACGCGTCAGCATGCCCGGGAATCGGACACTGAGGCCCCAGCCCCTGCACCTGTACGTGAACATGCTCCCCCGAGGCAGGCGGAGCATCAAGAGCCTCCTCCCCAGGTACAATGTTTGTTCATGTGTCTGTCTCATTGGTTTGGAGTTCTTATATTTTGGTATTTTGTGCCATATGTCATGCATACATTGTCATCGTTCTGCACCCTAAATTGTTCTTCTGCACTCGCTGAATTTACTGCTTGCGTTGTAAACTGGTGTTGCTGTATAGATGAACAGGCAAGATGTTTCGACATGAAACTGAATCTCTGGGAAAAAGAGCTTTCTTGTATCTAAACCTACTTTGTCCATATGCAGGATTAATTTATTGATAAGATGGTGATGCACATGTGATTTTGAAACCACATGTCATTTTCTCTATGATGCCGGGAGTACAAGTGGCCCAGTCGGAAAAGGCTTAGCAATTCACTGTGAGTCCCTTGTTCACACCAGAAACCTATGATTCTGGTTTTGAATCTTGGTTAGCCCCAGTTGTTTCTAGGTTTGTCAGCACCATGCTCTTGCTGATGGGTTTCGCCAAAGTAGTAAGACCTGCATCACTTCGGTCTGACATCCATCAATGTAGTAAGGGTGATATTCCTCTGTCACATACACACATGTAGTATTGCAGTCTGGCAGGTTGTGATCACCAGCACTGCACATGGTGAGGCGTGCTGAGCACGCTGTGTTGAAGATGTGCCGTACAAGTGTAATTATTATTCCTATTAATTATGACCATGTTTCAGGTCTAGGTAGTCTTCTTGACGTTCCTTAGAGAGGCAAGAAGTAACTTTGAAAAGAGATTACAAAACTGTCCTCATTAACCATTGTTAACATGATTAAGAAATACTCCTGTGTGCTTGTTTTACCAATTTCTGCATGTCTATGAAAGACCTTATATGTTTTAATCGCTTGTTTCCAGATTGTTTTACAAAAAAAGTAAGGTCAATGGTCGAAATGAGAAGGATGAAATTTTATGAATGTTTTTTCAGCAATTTCTGAAAAGATTTGTTCAGGAGGATAAGGGTTATAAGGCTCTCGTTGGCAGACCTTGAAGTTTTTACACCTGTATATTATTAATATACTCAACAGGGAGAAAAATACCAAAGTCATTAAATAACCTTCTGTTTGGTTTTTGTTTCTAAATATATAAGCAAGTCAATCTTGTAACCTATCTACCCCATGTACGAATCAGCTTGTCTTGATGTCTTAATGATCATCATGATGGGAATATTCTACTTTAGAATCAGGGGGCTTCATGAGAATCATGGCACCTCACTTTGTCCTGCTGAATATGATAATCTATAGCAGCACATCATCAAGGGAACAAAACAATCCATCACGAGCTGATTTACACAGTCCTGATCAATAAACAGTTTGATTATGAACAACCTGGTTTTACAGGGACAGTGCAGTCTACAGGCTTACAATGAACCACTGGCCAAGGTAAATGGTCTGGATGGAACAGAAATAGCTTAAGTACTGAACCTTGCTTGATATACCGTCAGTTTATTGAAGTACATGTAATCTTAATATATTTTCTTCACAAAGGTAACATGGATATGAATCAGAACCTAAGTATGAATTAATTCACACTAGAAAAGTAATTTGTGTGAATAATCAATAAATCATGAATGATTGACCGGGCAGATTTGTTGTGTTGCTTTGAAATCAGTGAGTTGATGACAAGTGAACCTTATACTACCTTTCAGCCTTCCTTTCCTTTGACTGAAATCTTAGAAATGTGTTTCGTTTTTGTATCTTTGTTTTTTTAGGAATAAAGGATTATGATGCTGCTATTAAGTTATTTTCATTGAATTCTGCCATGTCTAGCAGTGTTATACAATGTGTGAAGCTCATTTCTGGTGTCCCCCGCCATGATATTGCTGGTATATTGCTAAAAGCAGTGTAAAACCATACTCACTCACTCACTCTAGCAGTGTTGATTCTTGACACTGACTACTGATAATTGACCTGTAAAATTAACATGTCTCATAATGATTAACAACAACTAAGATAATGTATATTTTGAAAGTAGTATATATATGTTATTACTACTAATACATTTAATATATTGATACAATGTAAATTTACACCTTGACAGCAAGTGTTACCATTGGGAGTAGGACGGGAAAAGACCTTCTCGAACCCTAAGATATATCCCTTTGACCATGAAAAGAAAAACTGGCAACGAAAGAAAAGATTAAGGATGGAGTTACAGAGAGATTATAGAGAATATTTAGCCAAGGTCAGCTGTGTCTGGTCTGTGTCCTGTCTGTGTCCCCCTGTACCATAGGCCATTGTTGGAAAAGGGATTCCTTTGAAATATTGCTGTTGTCATGGTTGTAACGATTTCATAATTATAATTTTTTGACGATAGTTATGTTTTCATACTTTTTGGCTGCATATATTTATGAACATTTAATTGCAATATCAAATGATTTTGTTCATCATGGAACATTGTATTAAAAAATGTGTACATTTTTTTATCAGTTTGAGTAATTTATGTTAAGTTAGCTTTTATCTTGATTATGAAACACTTTATTTGATCTTTAAAATAAGTATTTGTGAAGCTTTTTAACATGTTCCAAGATACATGTGCTGTATAAAACATTTGTTGTCATCAAAGTCTGTGGCACATTATCTCTGGTCTAGGTCGGTAGTAAATCCTTGTGTTCTAGTGAACCGTTGAAGGACCTTAAACATGCATGTATTGACTTGTGTACAACAGCAAGAGTTGTCTCCCCGGAGGAAACCGTTAACACCAGTGGATGGCATGGGTTTGCCTGTAGGCCAGTACGAGAGCACTAAACGTAAACTACAGCATGACATCCAGCGCCAGTACAGGGAAATGTTAACACAGGTACATGCCTGACTATTGACTAGACTCACAAGATATAATCAAAATATTAAATGACTATCTTGTAATCATTTCATAAGGATTTAATTATGAATATCCACACTATTAGAACTGTTGTGTAGTGCAGTATGAAAAATAAGTTCCTTTTATACAATACTGAAAGTGTTATTGAAAAAGAAAATGTTTTGGTTAAGAAACTTGTGTTAGTTTTTCCTGTTTATATTTTTTTCACTTTATTTTAACTAAATTAGTTAGATTGGCAATATATATAGCTAAGTTTACCCTTAAGATAAGGCAATCTGGTCATGCTCTTGATTAGAGTGCTTGCTCATCACACTGCAGGACTGAGTTTTATTCCTTGCAGAACTACATTTTGGGTAGCCCATTCTTTGTGTGCCCCATGATATCAGTGCGCAGGTAACTTGAAATAAATGACACGTGGTCGTTGTTTATCATACAATAAAACACTGCACATTGCTGCAAGGAGAATACACCATGAGGGTTGCAGTGTTTTAGTGTACGATAAACAACGACCACGAGTTGTTTGTTTCTTATATGAGATATCAACATTATGTGCAGCCTCTTTATTGATGTTCATAACATGTACAAGCTTTAAAAATATTTACCCAAATTTTAATAATGATGACACCCTGAATAGAATCTAACCTCGGAAATGTCAGACAAGTCTATTTCCCGCATATTCTCACAAACCTCATGTCAATTATCTGTAACTTTCTCTGAATACCAAGTGTCATATCTCTCCCACTTTTGGATGCGATCGTTCGGCCTCCGCGTTTATCTGTGTAGTCCAGCGACAACCATGGGGACCAACTTACTAAACACTTCGCTCTAAAAAAACGTTGTCCAATATATGACGTCAGAACCTCCAGAAATGACATCACGATAGAACAATGTTTTATCATGAAGTAAACCACGCTTTGTTCTTCATCATTCTTTGCTATTTATCATGTAGCTATGTTATATTTGAGTATATATGCCTGTGTACAGAAAACAGCCATGTTTTAGTGTAGTTGTTTCCTGTTTATGATCTAGCAAAAAGAAGAAAATGACAGATTAACCCTTCTACAGCTGGGACTTGCTGGAAAAGTTGCTCTCCCTTCCGACTTATCAGATCAAAAGGAAACTGTTTTCCCTGAGAGCATTTTTGGGCCAGAATATGATTCCTCCAATCACATTGATCTCAGTATGCAATATGAAGATTATGATCACGGCATACAGGTAGTACAAGCATTTGGCACTCTGTTCTTTCACATGGGTGGAGGTAGCAGAATGTTCACCTAAATCATTGTAATAACAGGCCGTGGACATTGTCTGCGGGTTTTCAATGTTAGATGTTGCTTTAACCATGTTAACGTTTCTTGACCATTGTTATGTTAATATTTATTCTTGTATGTTAACTCTTTATGTTGTAACTTCTAATGTTTGTTGGAATTTGTAGCCATTGCACATCACATATTGGAGACTTAAATGAGGGTCCTGATGGGGGGGGTGTTACAAGTCAGCAGTCAGTAAAATGTGGGGCCTTTTAATATCCCCCGTGTTTGAAATATGGGGGATATAACAATCAGCATATCCATCCATCCATCCCTTCATTTTCCTGTTTCCTCTGGAGAACTCTTAAACCGTTGAATATTTCTTGTCGAAACATGTTATACTGATCAGTCTAGTGGTGAACTGGTTCTGATGATTTGGAATTTTTATTTTTTAAATTTTTTTGTTTTCATGATGACAAGTTGAAAATACTGAAAATGGGGGTATTGTTCGTTTCCGGAGCAGAACTCCCAAACTGTTGAATATTTGTCAATGAAATTTGCTATACAGATCAGTCTAGTGGTGATCTGGTGCTTTTCAATGATTTGGGATATTGAAAAATACTGAAAAACATTATTGTTTTCGTCACTGAACTGAAGGTATCCAATTGCAATGAACCAAAAGTGGCTATAAGTAGTCAAACTCCATTTCTGAATTGCACCAGACTGGGGGATATGTCATCTCCTGATGACTCTTGTAATGATAGCCAGTAGTCATTACTTTTTCAGCTTAGTTCTAAAAAAAAGGGAAAAAAGAAGACAAGCTGTCAAGTTGAATCTAGCCTGGGAAATCATCTCTATGCGAATGTGGATCGTCAGTCTGTCTGTAGGGAAACATGGGGACAGCTGGTTCTGCTATCGTTTCATTACTGTAATTCCAAATTCCAAACACTGACTGGTTTTGTTGTGTCGTTAGATCTAGATTTTTATTTTAGCACGATTGTGATAAACAGTAACATTTCTTATGCTGAGCAGTTTATTTATGGAAGTTTAACATTAATCTTTTATGATAAATAAGATTGATGTTTACCACTGTTTCTTTAGTTGTTTTACACACAACAGTATACCCCATCAGGACCTGATTGAATTCATACCAGATGCAACTTCATTATTCTATCTTTTCAAACATATGTAATTAAGAAGATGTGCACCATTGTAAACATTAACTGGCATCTGATCTGATTCTTCAATACCCTGTGAAGATCCGGGCTACAATTGATCTTCAGCGACGCATGCTTGTAAGAGGTGACTAACTGGATTGGCTAGTCAGGCATGCTGACTTGGTTGTGTCATTGTATCCCAATTATGTAGATCGATGCTCATGATGTCAGTCACTGGATTGCCTGGTCCATTTACACACCGCTGTCTTATCACTGGAATTTTGCTAAGTGTGGCGTTAAACAAAAAAACCCCGATATTGTTGTTTCTTTTTATTTGATAACAAATTCCATCCATTTTAGCTATAATAACAGTAACGCTATTTTTCAGGGCATTATCATTTGCAGAAGCCCTCAGTCTTTTCAACTGCCCTTCTTCATCGGGCAGTTAATGGAAGACCTCAGGCTTCTGCAAATAATAATGCTCTGAAAAATAGCGTTACCCTTATATCATCACACATGAGCATATTGTCATGATTGTAATAATTGCATCATGTAAACAAACAACACGACATACTTAGTGATTTTCTTTGTAGTTCCTTCAGGACAATATGATCAGATAATGTGCAACGTCTTGTTTGGTAGTGTTCGCTCCGGGAAGAAAATCTAATAATTAATTAGAAATTAATTAGAAAATCTAATAATGATTAATTAACGTTCTAATATCTCTGGATTGTGGTCACCATTTGTGTAAGGTCATGGTCATAGGGTCATTCAATATTTTTCACTGATAGAAATGTTAACATCACGTATCACGTATTGGCTTCATGTTTGTAACACGATTTTCACATGTTGCAGTTAGAATGTTTCTGATTGGCTGACCTTTGAGGTCAAGTTCACTGTTTTCTTGTGACCACTATACAGTGATACTTTATGACAGGATGTTTGGTGAAAAGAATGATGTGCCTGTTTTTATGATGTGGTGCACTGAGAGTTCAGGAGGTAAGCTCTGAAAAGAGCAGATCCCTACAAGGTTCAAATTTATTATGTAATCACAAATACCGAGACCTAGTTGCAGGGACATATTTGTGTGACAGTATCAAATCTACCTTATGACCGCCACTGGGTTCAGTATTTAACACAATATGTGAACAGGCCAATAATGACGGGACATGCAGATGATCTCATCACACTATAATGGCACGATGTCATACAGCCCCGGCCAGCCGACCTACTTGTATGGGTTAATACAAGACGGTGACTGGTGACAAATAGCTTGACTGTATTACAAGTAATGATATAGATTTTTACAGGATATTCACATTTGTTTCTTGAAGTTTTACTAATAATGTTGCTACTTTATTGTTATACATGTTTTATTTACATGTCACATTGATGTTGTTTTGTTTGTGTATTTTTTAACCATTTTGTATTTTCTTATGACTAATTAATGCAAACATTAGTTATACCAAGAAACTGTGTCTCCATGTTGGGCAGGGACCCTGTACATGCTGTCACAGCTATAGGCGCAGATGGAACTTGTTCAGTTAACAAAACAATAATCTCATTGTTGGTTGTGTTTACAAATATTTTGTTTGTTTGTAAATTATGTTGAGTTGAGCATTTTCATATCTTCATCATTTTACCATAGTTACTGTCATTTTAGAAAATATTCATCAGTCATGTAGATATTTTAGAAAATGGATACGCCTGTTTGAATCCCACATATGCACAGATTATGATCCTTGGTTCCTTAGCACCGGACCAAGGCTTGTGGGTTTCATCAAAGTGGCAAATAATCTGTTCCTCTTTGTGTTTTTCTCCCACATTCTGTGCCATGCAGTGATCAAACTGAAAAACTGTTCAAAGTTGCAGTGAACGCAGCTGGAACTGAAATGTTTCAAAATAGAAACCCATTTGTGCACGACATTTGTCTACCAAGCAAGGCCTTATTCCACAAGTGATTTTAGCACTATTACCATTGATTACTGTTATAAATGTTTTAACAGCTATGAATTGACAAACCTGACTATATAATATTCATGGCACTTTGATCACTTTGGTGATGGTACAGATGTTTCATCAGTGTACACTATTCAGGATGAAAGTACCACATAGCCAGTGATGGCAGGGAGCTTCTCTTTATCAGATGTTATTATAGAGTCGATAGTGCAGAGGGTCAATATACATGTGTAGATTAGAATACCATAGCTTTCAGAAACCGGAGATGACGTTTTCCTGGGCATGTTGTTGCCTTGGTCAGTTGGTGTGAAATTTTCCGTGAAACTTTCCAAAATAGGTTCTGTTGTTAACTCAAAGAGTTGAAATTCTTAGAAGGGAAACGGAAACTGTCAACACAATTCTTATTATCAGCATGAATCTCTTCTAGAAAGTTAAAGCCTCACAGTTGGAAGTTCTTGAGGATATTGGGCGTCGTGAAGAGCAGTTACGTAGGAAGTTAGATGTGGAGACAATACGAGAAGCAGATCAAGAGAAAACACTACAGGAAGAGGTGTGGAGACGACATCAGGGAAATCCACCCGAGGTATATGATCCACCCACATGCTGCTCCCTGCTTCACACCAACTAACACCATCATGGGTAGTTGTCTAACATGTAGACTGTTGGCGCTTACGGGGTGCACGCCTGGCAGAAAGGGCTGATATGGTCGTTATGCTTTCTTGTTTATCATTTATGGGGTGATGGTAGAAATGGGTGTGGTGTGTCCTCATAGTTGCTCTCACATGGGGATTTGTCGGTTTCGGTGCATGCTTGGTTCACTTGGTATTTGTTTTTAATGACAATTTCATGCTATTGTCACTGATGATTGACTACAGTCACTTGTTAATGATAATTTAGTATTAGTATTATTGATGGTTTTAGGTCATGTAAGATCATTACAAACATTTCCTGTTTGTTGTTCTGTCTCTGCGAAAAACACTGTCAACTTTGAAATATTGACAATAGGAATTACGAAGCTTTATAGTTTTACTGAACCCTTAGTAGCTTTATGCCTCTGTAGTTGATAATAGTTCGAGAGAAAATTGAATATTATCACATCTGAAAGTCTCTGAATCAGTGAATGGGTTGAAGCAGACCAATTTAGCTACTTGTTTTCAGATTTTCGGTAATTGTGTAATGCCTAAAGATAGACCTGGTAGTGGTGTGTGGAGCAAATGACCAACAATGTCAACAGTTCAGAGATCGGTAATCTACATATCTGACCACTGCTGACAATTCTAAGATTCTTTGTACTTATTTCACTTCAAAGTTTCAAGTCTGTTTCCAGATGTTATTGTGGAAACCTCTAAGTAGAATTACATGTTGAAGACATGTCCGGTTATAATGAGGACTAGTGTACTTTGTAAGATGCCTTCGGATTGTTTGGCATGATTGGTTAACGTGATGAAGTCAACAAAAGTGATACCAAAGTTGCTGTGTTAAATGTTTGATTGGAGTAGTCTCCCTTGGACACTTGTTAACAACCCCAGCCAGGAAATATTGACTGTTGTTGCTGGTGCAATGATTATTGCAATTTGAAAAAAACAAATCTTTCAAACAAGTAGTTAAATTGGTGTAGCTTTATTATCATATGCTACCGATTCTTTACTATTCCACTGCTATGTTATAATCATATACCCTGCTGTGCTTTATGCATGATATGGTAAACCCCCTGTAGGGGCATGCATGGCTCTGTCATCTTAGGTGCTGGAACTCCCTGTAGAGAGTTGTGTCTTGGCACTCAAGAACATGATTATTGTGTGTTGGAATCCCCAATTTGCCTGACTATGGTTCTTGGTTTGTTGGCACCATACCCGTGATGTATGTCCTCCTGGGTTTCACCATTTTAATATCTGCTTCACAATACCCTGACACGTCATGAATTAACTGAAATGCTGTACTAACTAGTATCATTTTTGCAGATCAGCAAGTCCTTTCAATTGCATTGTGTAATCTTAGTTTTCGCTTGAGAAAAAGTATTATCAGTACTAATAGCCAGATTGAGATCTTTGATTATCAGCTTTAAACTATATTGTAAGAAAGGGGGTGGTCGGGTAGCCTAGTGGTTAAAGCGTTCGCTCGTCACGCCGAAGACCCGGGTTCGATTCCAGACATGGGTACAATGTGTGAAGCCCATTTCTGGTGTCCCCCACCGTGATATTGCTGGAATATTCATCATCTTACCAGGTTATATGTATATGGTAATATGTTATGAAATTATCTCTGAATGAATTAACCAATTCTCAGCATTTACACAATATTTCAAGTAAAGGAAACCTTTGTCTTTGTATGTATGTTGTTGATTTATTGTGTGTTATCAGTGCTTAAATTGTCATGATTTTGTTGTATGTCTAATAATAATTGCCCTGGTTTTCATAATTTGATGTTTGAGTCCTTGTGGTTGTGTTATTGCCTTGTTGATCATTGTGAATGTTAACAGATTAACATATTTTTCTGTATCTGCTTGCAAAAGGTCCAGATACTGCATTGATGAACGAATGTTTTGAGTACTAATTCTGGATGGAATTTTTAATTTTTGTTTGGACATTTGTCACTAGTTGTTCCACCAGATTGAAGTGTTCAGGTTCTCTCTATGTTATACTTGTATCCTTACAAACTCATTTTGCTGCTAAATTCTTCATTTAGAACACAGCAGAATTTCGACCAGCTTACTTCAAAATTGGTGACTATGAGAAGTACCGCCAGGCTCTAAATGACCAGCGTAGAGAGGAGTACAATGAATTGTTAGCCAAGGTAAACTGGGGTAGAGGATGATAGTGGCTCTTGGATGTAGGTGTAGATGTACTAACTACGTAGCTCTGTAGAGGGGAAATATGCCTGTAATAACGACATAGAGGTGGTCTGTTGACTAGGAATTGGTTCATCATGTTCATAGACTATGTAGAGAGTTGAAAGTTTTTATACAGGTATTTCTTATACCAGCTTGATAGTCCTGTAGATACAGTTAGTGTTAGAATGGTCGAGATATGGCATTGATGATGTAGACGGATAATGATTCTTACAATGTGGATATCATCTTGAGGCATAAGGCAAATGTTGTACTTCTAATTCTCAAATCAAACCTGATAACTATTTCCAGATCTGCATACAAAATTTTGTATGTAAAAAGCAATTTTGTGCTCTTTCTTTTGACATTTTTAGAGTCCATAATTTTAATATTATTTTGCAAAAAGAAAAGCCCTCATCTTGGGATTTAGAAAGCAACAGTTAGCCTTTGTGTATTAGTTTGAGTAGCTTTGGAGGGTACATGGCCTGTATTCTAACCATGCTTTGACCAATGCCATAAGTATTAATATCATGGCCTTGCATACCATCACCTAACCTGTCATGGCCGACTAACCACAGTATCACTAGAAGTGTTGATACAATAACCGAGTGTAATTAGTACAACCACTGATCAATTACTGTGACACCAGCTGAAGGAAGTGCGACCCAGGCGGAGGTACTTCAAGACCGAGGCCCAGCATGAGGCAAGTACAAGAAGGCCCCCTGAGCCTGGTCACCCCTTCCCTCATTATAATGAACTGCGCAGAGAGTACATTCCTCTCAAAGAGAAGGTACACGGTTGTTTGCAGTGTTAAGACTGACTAGTACTTTGTTGCTGTTGACATTGGGAGACAGTTGGCTTCTTTTATTCATTGTGAAACTGTTGTTTTTTATTGCATTTTATGCTATTTACAGCATACTTTTCAATGTGTCTTACCCATGTTTAGGCAGTTTGTTTTGAGTCTTTGACCATTACTGACATGATACTTGTTTGCAGTGATGAAAGTGGGTGTCTACTAAAAGTGGAACTGTGTTAATCCGGACAGCCTGTTAAACAATGTTAAACAAAATGGATGCATGGGCGAAAAAGGAATTACAGTACATACTTCCTTTTTCTTTTTCTAATAATTTTGAAAATAAGGTTTCAAAAATGATCAGAGTCAGCAATATTTTATTGTGTTTTTATCAGGATATATTGGTTTTCCTGCTGTTGGTGATTTTCAGAGTATGATTCTCCTTATGTTGTATGTGATGTGTATCAGATTGAAGCCAGCTTACATTCAAATAGTTGTGTTATTCCAGACAGAATTTCTGCATATTTGTCTGTTTTCAGGGAGGTACTGAACATGCTCAATATATGTAAAATGTATCTGTACACAATCAGAACTGTTGTGTGGAACATGACACTTCCGTTTTGTTGTGTGAAGAATATCGTCTGTGCTCCATCTAAAGTGTGCTTCCTTTGCAGCTTGTTTAGTTTAAGCAAATATTTCAAGTCAAATGCTACATGATAATAATTCAGAGGCCATCTTTATTGTGATGTTTCCTCCAAATACCAGCAGGTAAAAGATTCATTAACCTGGCTGAAGTATAGATAACAGTTAGTACTGAATTTGCAATGAGCAACCTCTCGTTACAGTCAGAATTTTTTAGCTTAGTCAGTAAAATACATGCGTATTATGGACAAGCTGTCAAGTTGACTCTAAAATGGGAAATCCTCTCTATGCGAATGTGGATTGTCAGTCTGTCTGTAGAGAAACATGGGGACAGCTGGTTCTGCTATCGTTTCATTACTGTAATTCATGTTGTGTCATTAGGACCGCCTCCGTGGTCTAGTGGTAGAGCGTTCGCCCGGAGTGCGGAAGGTCCGGGGTTTGATCCCCTCCGCGTCATACCAAAAGACTTTAAAAGATGGTACTTGTTGTTACCCTGTCTGGCGCTCGGCATTAAGGGGCTAAAACAAGGACTGGTCGGCTCGGAGTCAGTATACTGTGTCTTAGTGGGATATTCATGTTAAACTGCAGCATGGTATCTCAGTGAGCTAGCACTATAAATCGGCATCGGTCCAGACTAGTAAAAGCAGCCACACAAACACACATAAGTACGTGCACGTCACTATATAAGTGCAATAATCTTGGACGTGACATTAAACCCCATTTCACCACCTGTTGTGTCATTACATCTCGGTATGTTTGACTTTTGCAAGATTTTAGGATAATTACTATAAACAGTAAAGTTTTGATTTCTACTAAGCATTTTTTTATGGACATTTCATGTTAAACTTTTACGATAAAATAATTGACTCATCTCATGTTTACGACAGTTATGTTAGTTGTTTTACACTGAACTGTATACCCAATCAGGACCCAAAGGTCTGATTTATGAGCAGTGAGATTTGTTGCCTTCAGCCAACAGCACACAACCGCCGCCTATGGCGGGAACCGTCGGAAGAGCTTGGTCTGCCCATCGGGGAGTATGAGAATAAGAAGAAGAAGCTAGCAGATCAGAGGAGGAGGGACATGCAGGCCAACCTCAGCAAGGTGCTTACACTGTGTGGTTTGCTGTGCCTGATACTGGTTGCTCACGAATAGTTGTCGCTTCATGAGAAACTCTGGAGATTGTTGTCATTGAGCATGTTAAGTGGGAATGGGATGGTTATTGCTACAGTTGTTTAACTGCATCTTAAAACAAAATTCACCCACTGTTCTGTAATGAACAATGCAATTTTTCTGCTTCTTTGCAATTTCAGTGATATTTTGAAAAATATTAAGTGTTTTTCCCTTGTGGTTATTCTACATGATACTTAAGTATGGCTATGGGCAGAGAGTTGTGGTAGTACTAGAGCTGGAGTTATCTCTGACTGTCTGCACATCATCGTCACCAGCAACAGCAGCAGCAGCAACCCTCCTCCAGGAGACAGTGGCAGGACTCGGACCAGTCGGGGCTCAAATTTGCAACACAGGATCAAGCTGCTAGGTTTAATGCCGAGAAGAGGCAAGAGTACAATGAAGTCATCAGTAAAAAGGTCATTGTTACATCAGTCATTCAAGACATTCAAAGACATAAGACATAAATGTTCTGATATCAGTAAGAAATGAAAATAGTTATTAATTGTTTCTGTCATATCATTAGGTAGAGAGGAAAAACAAATGAAGATGTATCAGAAATAAGGAATGTGTAAGCATGTTGAGACCAATAGATCAGGGCCCCCTTCCACAAGGTGACCTTAGCACTGTGGCTATCGTTAGTCTGTGTATGGGAGTTATAATAGCTGTATGCTAACATCAATTTGTGAAATGGAGCCCAAGAGAAATTGGTTGGTCATTCTAAATTAATGTTCAGGGTTTAGTACATATTGTTAGAAAATGAGCAAATGGGGGATTTTTTGGATAATTTAAGTAGCAGTTTATTTTTTTATTTTTTTCAATAAAAGCCACGTCAAAACCGTGAATGGCGCGAGCCCTCAGCTACCGGGGGTGTTCTCTTTGTTGGTGAGCTGGAAAAGAAACACCTAGCTCAGCAAAAGTTAGCTGAAGAAAAAAGACAAGCCTATTTAAAGAAGGTGTGAAGTTAAATAGATGTGCAGTCAGATTGATTTGTGCTGTACGTTCTATATGGCTTGATTCTGTCAGGACATGGGCTATAGTGTGACTGCTTTGGGTCGAACTAATCACGAGCTTTTTCTGATATACATGTAACCCTGTTAACTGAGTGGTCTCTCTCAATAGCTGGATTGGCGTGAGATTTGTATGGTGTTCTCTCTCGCTAATTTAATGGAGCAAATAAAAGTGTGTGTGTTTTTGTTAATTTACATCAATCCTATGTGCATCATTAGATTGACACAGATATTTTGGGGTCACAATAAAAAATGAAAGACTGTTGAAACTAAAAAGAACCCTGCATCAAGAAAGAGTACTTTTTGGAAATGGCAGGAGAAAAACTATGTTAATTTTAACTTATCATGCTTTGGGTAGGGGAAGTGTCAAGATCTGTATTATGGGTGTTATATTGAGAAGTCTTGCAGTGAGAAGTAGGTCAGTGAACCACATCTCTTGTAATATGAACTGATAAGGTTTGAGGATATGTTGTTCATATTGGCATTAAACCATACTCACTCCAGCACTGTAGATGTTAACTTGCTATGACTTAAACCCAGACTGTGGACACTTCCCGTCGGATGTGGCGTGAGCCGTCTTCGGAGGAAGGGTTAAAGGTCGGAGAGTATGAGGACAAAAAGAAGATACTAGCGGCAGAGAGACGCAGAGATTTTGAGAGATCTATGGCTGGAAAGGTTTTAGTTATTACATTTTCTCCATGATAATCCCTCCAAGCTCCTGCCTCTCTTCTTACACTGACAGTTATTAGTTCATGTAGTCAAAGGGTTTCTGGTTTCATATACATGATTTAGTATGGGAATTGTTTTTTTTTATCTGTATTCATGGTAATTATGAATGTTTTCTCTGGCCAATGAATGCATCTTTTATTAATTTTGGTAAAAATAAATTTCAAATGTTAGAATTTGAATTAATGTGTAATTTCTCCTGTGAGTCGTGTAGTTTAATGTCAAAACAATCACTGTATTCCCATTTCGATGTTTCTTATAAACATTGATGGTTATCCCTGGTTAGTTGGTTTTACATCGGCTACAGTGTTAATTGTGAACAAATTAGGTGTATTATTTTTTATTTGTTAGGAAAGTTGATGTTAACAGTGAATTAAGTAATGTGTTCAGTTAAGCTTGCACATCTGTTTGCACGTTTGTCTATCTGCTCAGAGAGATGATGGACCACACACGTGGAGGGAACCCTCATATGAGAGGGGTTTACCTCTAGGCCAGTATGAGACCACTAAGCTTAAGTACCAAGCTGAAAGGCACAGGGACTACAATGAACGGCTAGCTCAACAGGTTAGGATGACAGATGCTTAAGGAATTAAAAAATTAAAATCGTGATTATTCTTGAAAAAACAGAAAAAAAGCTTTTTCTCTGATTGGCTGTTATTTTGCTGTTGAGATGTTAGGTGTTATTGAGGAGTCAACTGGACAATATTATGATTAAGATTCCATCAACTCTTTGTACATGTACATTCACTGCATCACTTACTAGCTTTACCATGTCACCAGTCTTTCTATGATGAAGACCAGATTCTCTACATGCACAGTGTCAGTATATATAGCACTTGCATTATCCTTCATTCCTTATCACAAATTCTTTGTATCACATTTATTTAAAGCACATTGTCTCCACAATGTATGTTGTGTGATGTAGATAGTGTACGATGCAGGGTCTCACTGCTTGTTGTAGCCGCCCCGCTCTAACCGTAGACTCTGGCGCGAACCGTCTGACTCCTCTGTGGGACTTGATCTTAACAAATACAAGTGGAGCAGCAAGTACCTGCAAAAGTTTAATGAAATTGAAAATCTCAAGACCCAGAACAAGCAGGTTAATAATCCCTTCTGTGAACTACGTCTCAACATGTAAAGGCTGAAGCTGTGATAATGATGATACAGATGGAAATAGGTATAATACTAAATATGTTGCAGAAGAACATTCATTAACTCCCTTTGGATTATTATTGAAATTGAGTTCAGCATCATATCAGTAACCAAATGCAGTTTTTCAGTGTTTACCAGTTTGACATGAACTCAAGATACACAGATAATTTCTAAACCCAGCAAGTATTTAAGTGTTCAAAAAACAGCCTAAAGTTTTGAAATACAGCTCTTAATGACTTATCATTTTCAAAAGTGCTTAGAATGAACATTGACTGTTGTTTGTCTTGTCCCTGACAGTCTAGCAGTCCCCGGGGTAGCCAGACATGGCGGGGGCCGGCAACAGTACCCCCGCTGTACTTCGGTAGTAGGGAGGAGGAGGTAGAACGTCTTGCTCAAACTGAGCGAGAGTATTACGACTTGTTGGCTAAGGTAGACATATAGACGCCAGTGTAGCCCTTGCTGTGGCTTTGGTTCTGGGATGCTGCATGACGCCTGCATGGCATATAGCATGACATGAGCATGGCTGGAGGATTGTATCCATGTGTTTAGTACAGGTGCCCTAGTCAATGGCTGTATGTTTGTTGCATCGTCAGGATTGACAGGTCATGTAGCATGTGTAGTGAAAGACATCTTCAGTTTCAGTCCTATGTTCATGTAGGCAAGTTATGACCACTTAATTTACACTTTTTCAAAAGAATATTCTACGTACATTTTTGTGTTATTTATTTGAACTGTTTGTCCAGTTTGCGCAGATATCTGAATTCATGGCAATGTTAGCATGGTTAGGGTTAATTACTCGTGTAGGGACAATAACATGACTATCAAGTCAGACATGGTGGAAGTGACTGACACAGACTGACTTCTAGTTTATTGTGAAATCTGTCATGAGGATCTTTGTACGCCATCTCTATCAAATCCCTATTTTTACCCTACCCTTATTGTAATTGTAAGTCACCACAGAGTGGGTTTGAATTTCTAATAAGCGCCCACGGCGATATTTGCTAATATATTGGCTAGTGAACAATCCCAATTAGCACCCCTTCCGATTGATTAATGAACACAAGACTTATTTATTCGCGTATAATACACCCTCGTGCGTTATATGCACCCTTAATTATGGGCAATTACATTCTGGAAAATTCTGTCGTACATAAACATTTCAGGCTGTCAGCATAAACCACAAAATGTATCTTTCAACTCAACTTTTTTTTTTCACCAAAATAATATTCTAATTTTGAGAGCGCCCTGGGCGCTTATAACGTCGAATACGGTATGTCAAAAAGAAAATACGCAGCTGATCAGCCCCAAGTCTGTTCCATGGATGTGAATTTAATGTGAGGTATATGACTGCATGTATTTGTACACAAGTTCTCAACAGTGTGTATGTATTGTACTGAGGGTTCCCTCGCATGTCAACAACAGAAGGAGTATGTATCTGTCTTATAGGCATGATAGGAGTGGCTGAAATATATGCTTGAAATAAACATGTGCATTAACCATGTGTGGTGTGCTTATTTAACTCTGTACATCCTGTATTGGAAGTGTCAAACAAATTTTGTGTATTTTTCATTGTATGTGCTCTATTCATATTTGTATTGCTGTTAACTGTTAACTTCTCAGCGTGTGCCATGTTTCAGTTTCAGGATGTAACGGTTGATGTACTTTCAGTGAGACAAATGTTGCACTGTATGATATCTGCTAGTGCTCAGTTCTGTTTGTTGTTGCATACAGTATATAGTGAAAACATGGTGATATTAATTATACTCTCAATTGTTTTCCTAATGTTTGAATTATTTTATGTTGCCAAAATTACAAGTGTTAACACGCATGTATTGTTACAATATTTTCCTTTTCAGCATTTATGGAAGATAAAGGTTTATTTAGTAGTCTAATAGATTCTAACACTGTTGATGGCTTATTTTAAATATCTAACATCATTGTTTAATATCATGTTGTGACAGTGAAACAATGTTTTCTTAAAGATATTGATAAGTATAGTTTACCAAGAGTATAAATAATGGTATGTTTTATGAGCTCTTGGGCGTAATTATAGTCTTAATCATATGAAAAATATAGATATGATGAAAACTAGTGAATCCTTATCATGATTATTCTGAATGACAATATGCATACAATGCTTATCACAGATTTTTGTCCATTTTTTTCTAAAAAAACTAAGGTGTTATTTTGTAAAACCTAAGCGTAACCATGGTAACAAAAATAAAGTTCTGTAAGTTATTTTCAAGTTTATTTCTATCAGCACACACTAGTCATACATGTACAGCTTCAAGTCTGTTCAGTGCTGAATGTGAGAAACTCTATTTCAGCTGGGCCCCAAGGATCCACGGTCAGATCTGCCCCCAAAACCTGCCACCCCAGGGGGGTTTCTGAACCGACTAGGGAGGGATGAGGGGCGTCGCCAACAGCTCAGCGAGGAGAGGAGGCAGGAGTATAACCGGTTAATGTCAGAGGTAGGTCGTGTGTTATTCCATAACACTTGGGGTCAGAGGGACCCAGTTATCTACTGATGTAAGCTGCTTGTATTCCTTAAATTTTGGTGGACTGGACGCCAGTTGTCTTTGAGACTATGAAGTTGCCTCCTGTGGTCGAAAAAAACTAAATGAGACAAGCTGAACTGCTATTTGTCTACAAGATTGAAGATCAGCAGGTGGACAAGAATGTAAAACTTCCTGCACATCCCACTGCAATGCTCTAGTGGCACAAGCAACACATTTATTGTTGTCATTTTACATGTTACAACCAACTGCGTGGATCAATGCTCATGATGTCAATCACTGGGTTGTCTGGTCCATTTACAGACCTCTGTCATATAGCTGGAATATGGCTGAGTGCGGCGTTAAAGAACACACAAACAAACAAACATGTTACGAAGAATTAGTTCATGACATATTTGTGAGCACACACACGTACATGCACGTTGCTATATAAGTGCAATAATCTTGGACGTGACGTTAAACCCAATTTCACCTCACCTCACATATTTGTGTGTTAAAATTAGATCTAACTTGGGACTGCCATAAAACTCAGTGTTGTATTAAATTTGAAGTGTAAACAGGATCAGTTGTGATGCGAAGCAACTCACATAGCTAGATTTTGTAACAAGTGATGATACCGGGGTAGAATAGGTCTTCAGCAACCCATGCTTGCCGTAAAAGGCGACTATGCTTGTCGTAAAAGGCGATCGGGTGGTCAGGCTCGCTGAGTTGGTTGATACATGTCATCGATCCCAATCGCGTGGATTGATACTCAAGATGTCAATCACTGGATTGTCTGGTAAAGATTTGATTATTGTACAGACCGCCGTCATATAGCTGGAATATTGCTGATTGCGGTGTTAAACAACAAACAAACAAAGCAAAACAATGTAACAAGTGATAAAGGTACATTTGCATGTGTATTGCACACTTTTGAAAATATATGATTTTGTCATGCCAAAGACGCAAGTTTGATTCCTGACAAGAAAACAATGTACAGCCAATTTGTATTTTGCCCACAAAGAAATGTTAAGAATAAAGCTAAATGCAGCTGAAAGCCAAACTGACGTACCCCCAATATAGTGAGACTCTGTTTTACCCTGCATACATGATACAGGCAAGGGGGTAACAACATCCACTCTGCTTCAGAAACAGCAGCGAGGTGGGGGGCGTCGCCCTGACGGGGACTACGGTGCCACTATACCAGGTCTTAGAGGTGCAGATTCTGCCAAGGTGAGTTCAACATAATCTGGAGAGTTTCTATGAACATTGGCTAGGTGGAGTGAATTGTGTAATGACCCCAGCATTCCAACTGTCACGTTAAAGAGTTGGCATGTCCAATAGATCCACATGTCCAATAGATCCACAAGTCCAATAGATCCACATGTCCAGTAGATCCACATGTCCAATAGATCCACAAGTCCAATAGATCCACATGTCCAATAGATCCTCATGTCCAATAGATCCACATGTCCAGTAGATCCACATGTCCAATAGATCCACATGTCCAATAGATCCACATGTCCAAGTCTTTGCACTGATGATCAGATTCAGTTGATCTGAACCAGATTGTTAATCTTGATAGTAACATGAAATCATCTATAAAAACAAATCAGGTTATTACCACGTTTATAGAATTGTAGATGGCAATTCCAAAATGTGGATGGAGGGAGTTAGGATGAAGGAATCCTTAATAAAATTGTTTTAGATCAACAGCTGAGTCAATCTTGGTGATTTTGATGTGTCTATTATATACCACTCAAAAAAAAGAAGAGGGAAATCCCGATTTATTCATATTACTGTTGTTAATCTGTCTTGCCTTGACAGATTAACCACAGTAATATGAAAGAATTAGGTGGTCCTTAACTTTTTTTGAGTAGTATATAAGATTCTACTTGTTTGAGGCCATGTTTAGACTTTGTTCTTGATACTATGTATGACATTTTCTCCCATGAAGTGTCGTGAACTAATACACGCTACCCTGTACACAGTATTATTACCCTGAGAGGCCCAAGTCTGATAGTGATGTTCGAGGCAGCTGGTCTAAACCTTGGTTTGAGCGTAACCGTAGTTACGTGGATTTCAAACCGTTTTCTGTGAGTTATAACCAACCGGTCAGCTGACTTCCCAGTTGGCCCATCATCCTAGCATGGCATTCTAGTGTCCAGCAGTTCACACGGATCACATGCAAAAACAAACAGAATAATATAATGCACCATGAATTGTTATATTTGTTATAAGAAATTAAGTGATTTTTCATTATGAGTTGAAATAATTGGATGTAAACTGATGATTTCTTTTCATAAGGAAAATTGTTTTTCTTTGATAGTGAATAACGAAAATATATCTTTTAGACATTTTACCGGATTGATTTAAAAAATATACAACATTTTGTTGTTGTGATTATCTGTTTGTGTTTGCTGGTGGTTGTTGTGTTTATTCACAGAATCATACCCGACTGTAGGCATGTCGCTCAGACCCACCACATAACTATTTCATGATTAGACTAACAGACTTGTACATTTGTAAAGATCACTATTCGTATCAGGCATAAATATGATCTCAATTTCCAGTTAGATTAGCTTTGCAATTTTGTCATCCTTAGACCAGAAGCATTATCAGTATTTGAAAATCATTATTTAGTTGTGCTTACCTTTGCCATATTCTGTCCTCAAGTGTTCATAATGTGCATCATGCTTTAAGTGTATACTGAGATGGATCAAGCAAGGGTAGTGTTCTGTACTGATGTTCTCGAAATCCACTTTGTTGCTGCAGTAAGAGATGCACTGATATCTCACATTGGATGTAGAATATTGCTGCAGAGCTGTAGTTTAACATGAACAAACATATGTTTCAACTGATAATACAAATGTTTCTTACTGATACTGTTACAAGTTATAAACATTCATATTTCAGCCATGAGAATAGTTTCCTTAAGAAATTATTAATAACATTTAAGCAGCCCTTACAGTTTTTCGGAAGAATGATTTTAGTGTAAATTTATGAATTTATGTGATAATGGTTTAATGTTATATGACCTACCCATTTCATCATGTTGCCATCAGTAGCCATTCCTCCTTTGCTTGTTGCCCAACTAGTCCCAGTAGCCTGCCCAGCCTAGCCTCAGGTGCTAGTCAATGCCTCGCTGTATACTAACACCAGCTACTAACACTAGTCAGAGACTGTATCATGTCCTAAGTCATTTATGTCATCCTTGATTGACAGATAATGAATGTAATGTAATGTCTACTTTTCTTTATATGATAATGAGCGCTGTTTACAAGTTTGTTACGGAGATTTCTTATGAACATGATAAAAGATTAGAATATGGTGCTGACATTTTAACATGCTCAATATGTTCATGTTATTGGTGATGGTTTATGAAGGGTAAGTTTTGTGCTATCATGCATATGGCTACATTAAGTTGACCTGCCCTGATATATGTGGCTTTAATTCAAACTCACTCACCTAAGGCCATTATGTTTTTATTTGTTGGATCTGGCAACCCTATTTTCTTCTAAATTGGAGAAAAAAAACCATAATCCAAATTTACATATCTCAGTGTTTTAAAAAACAACAACTCGATAAAACTTATGATGCTCGATTTGATATTAATATTTCGCCAAAAACATTCAGTCCTCTACAAAAGTTCTGGCAAATAAATCTATTTGTTGTCCTTGATACACAAACTCCCTTTGTCATCAGAGAGAAAAAAAAGAAAAAAAAGATATCGCACAAGATGGTGAATTTATTCATTTTCTCTTCTTATCTTTCTTCCCTTCTACAGGCAAAGTTTGTAAGAAACATTCTGTGATCAGGTTTAAAAAAAGAGCTGATATCAACTTTAAAAAAATAAATTATTCCCTCCTCTGACTTATAACTTTGACTGAAAAATCTGTGATCCAACAAAGCAGAAAATAATGGCCTAATGATGAGGCTAAAGAATTGGGAAAAGTCTGTTGTTCTATCCAGGACTTAGTAGATGCTAACTGAGGCCAGACCAATGTACTTCTTGTTTCAAGGAACCCCAGATAGAATTAAGAAAATATCAGGGTTTATTTTTGGATACCTTCCTCAAAAATACTTTTAAAATTGATGTTATTACGGAATACAATCAAAATTGTGAAAAAAACATTCATTGTAATCAAACAGCATGTTTTGAAAACTTCAAAATTTTAGGGTAGCTTTTCAATAAAACAAAAGATTACATTGGTCTTGCATAAAGGTCTTGTCATTGGTTTGTGTTATTGGATTAATTAACCATAAGGTAGATAGTGAGACTTCCTTTCAGATGAGGTGAAAGAAGTAAGCAACAGTCGGTGCTTCATTGGCAAACTAAATTCAAAATGAGGTGTGACTTCCTCTCTTATAGCTGGAGAAAGTGAAACGGCGCAACGAGGAGTACAATCAGTTTTTGAGAGAGAAAGAGGGTCAGAAAAGACCCCGAGGTCAAGTTGTAAGTACCACTGTAAACACCGGGCACACTCTCTGCTGTTTGTCACTGTTGGTCCTCTCTGCTTCTGGTGTTGTCACTAGACGTTGCTGTGTCCTATGTGTGTTTTGGATTCCATAGAAACCCTTTTGTTACTGATCTGTGTGCATTTTTTGTTATTTCAGTCACCAACCATAGCATGTATGTACGAGGCTCCAAGCTTATAGAAGATGTAACCTATGCAGATATATTTTGACATTGCAAAAAATTTGTTCTTTGTCATGAAAGAGATCAGTATTCTAAATTAACAGGGTGGTTTTGTGCAAGTGGACCTAGAGCTTTTTATTTATAGTCATTTAAGCTTTGATGTCTGCAAATACCCATACTTATGGCATTTACAGGTTGAACATGTAACTAATGACAAGTTAGTATAGATGATCAACTCCCAACAGTAAATATTCCCTTGTTAGAAACACAAATTCAATCTTACTTTCTACTTTGCTGAGATACATTTAGAGATTTATTTTGGTGAATATATTTGGATTTGTTTCAGTCATCAAAGAGAAGTTATGATTTATGTATATATATTTTGGGTTGAGGAAAATGAGAATCTGAATTTATCTTCTTCCTTGCACTCTTGGTTTGTTGTTTCAAATTCTTAGAAGAAGTATTGCTTGATATGTTTCCATGTAGGTAGTGGTATTCCTTTGAGGGGAGCTGCTATGTCTGTATGTATCTTGTGACACACAGCAGAGAGGCTCAACTGTTGAATCTCACAGTTTTCATTGATTGCACAATGTTCTGGTTTGGGTTTTTGTTCAAGTTTGATACACGTTGCTTTATTCTTTTCACTCTTCTGTGTGGGAGCAATTATCCTTACAGCACACTATTTATTATTTTTTTTCAAATTTAATATGTCTTCAGTGCATGCATTGAGTTTTGAAGTTTTGACAGCCTTCATTACGACATACTTAAACATTATACTTCCCTCCATTATGTTTTGCTGTAATAACAAATGATAACTTGAGATTTTTAATTGTTCATATAGGACGAGAAGATCATGAGCTTATTTACCCACTTTTGTTTCCCAGTCGAGAATGAAATCTGCAGATTACCACAATGTCCTGATTTCCAGTAAACTGCTTTGATGTCTGAATTGGTTAATTGAATGGACATATTTTGTATATTTGTAAAAGCTGGGAAAGCTGAATGAGTGCACTGATATATTTGTTTTAGTTTCATAACTGCATCCCTGGTATATGGTATTATAGACATACTGTGATTTTAAACATGTGAGATGTTTTCTCGCCTGCAGAAGCACGGGTATCATAAGAAACCCCCCTACTGGACCGAGCCAGAGTCAGCCATTGTGACTGCACTGGTACGCCATACACCCTATAACCATACATATCCTGCGTAGTCGTAGTAGGCCCGAGCTGTACATAATCAGAAAGTTGGCGATGCCGGAGCAAAACAGGGCCCAATTCCACAATGGGGCCTTAGCGCTTATACACTGTAACATGGATTTATGACAATCTTAGCACTTGGGCGCTTTGTGGAATGTGACCCTTGTCTACAAGACACCATGCTCGATACAAGAAGCATCTGGATGACCACCAGCTGCTGTGTGACCTGATTGAGCGTGCGTCACTCCACCCAGATTGTTGCTGATGCTGTCAGCCACTGGGTGTCTGGCCCAGGATTTGATTTTTTACAGGCTGTCATGACCAAGCTCTCATAGTGCTGATTGCAATATAAAACACTATTTATCATCTTACTTTTTATATACAGTCATCTTCATCTCCCCTTGAACCTGCCTTGAACTGATGTCTTTTACCAGGGATTTATTAGAATAGTTATAAAAAATCCTGCAGGTCTTGAAGTTATTATCAGTTCCAGAAAAGGGTTTGATTTTCATAAATAATTTTCATAGTACAAGTTTATTTTATATTTTAATTCTAAGAATATATTCATCAAATTATTTGAGGAAATTAAATGACAGCAGAGATCTCCTCCTGGCTTCCCTGTAATGAGTGGTCCCAGGACATGGTCTGTGTGTAGCATGTAAAATGGAAGCTTTAGGAAGGACTGTTTGATATATCATAGTCATTGTACGTTGCTTATAAACCACTACATGCTTTTTATATCCGTTTGAATTAGTTTGATATGGAATAGGAAATCATTATGACTTTTTAACATGTTTAAGGTTGAGTATATATATTAGTCATGCTTTATCTTATGTCTTCTTCACAGATTCTCTGCTTTTTACACAACCTGTCAAAGTACTTTTTTGAGTTACCTGAGATTTCTTCAACATAGAATCAATAATTATATTAACAATAATTATGATTAACGACAATTATATGGATATGGTATAGAGCAGATATTTTAAGATTGGAAGATAAACTTTTCTATGTAAGTTTTTGCGATGACATAAGATATAACATACATACTGTCCCCATAGCTTTCTTTCTTCTCCACTAATTAATAGTTTGACATGTTTTGGTGTAATTCTCAACAAAAATGTTATGTGGAATATCTCTGTAGGCATGGTACATAGTAAAACACATTTGATTGGTCTGATGTATTTGGGAAAAAAAATGCGCTGTTTCAGATGTTTTGAGATGTTTCATATATTTCATATATTTAACAAACTAAGTGTAAAAGTGTTAATCAGCATGGGTTCTTTGTTCCTAATTTCCATCTTTTCTGGATGGAAGACTCTGGCTACGTGAACATTAGGAAGTCATGACAGTCGGCAGCAGGAGCTCAGACATAGGCTAGATCAGACTCATTAATACCAGGTACATCACGCTTGATTGTCATGGTTACAGGGGGAACAGGAGCAGGGGGACACATATGCAACATTACCGGGCCTCCGATATGAGGACACGGCCAAAGCTGTAAGTTGGTCAGATGTTGCTCTTGCATTTGGTGTTGAGCAATTCAGCCTGTTCTAGATCTTTTTCTTTCATTTTGCTGTCACTGTTAAGTTAATTTCAAGTTTCATGGCAAATTAAATACATATCCAAACTCTACATTGACTGGATGTAAGGTGAAAAACGATGTGACAGGATTATAACAGAGATACATTTGTACAATAGCTAAGTAAAAAAGCCACAAAGAAAGTAAGATGTATTAGTTGGTTTACCATCCTCCCGAGGCAAGGGAGTTAACTGGCTATAAAAGTCCAGTTTCCACCCTTGATAAACTGGACTGGAATTATGGAGTTTCATTTTGGCTGGACTAACGAGTCTGTCCAATCAAAATCATGTGACGAACTAGACATCCAGTTGATAAACAACATGGATTTCAACGTGCAGATTTCGATCGACTGCAGGACTTGCAAAGCATGTGTACCGTCAACTGGGCGTCGGCAGATATTTTCAAAATCTTTCCATATTTTAAATCATGGACCTCAAATGATTTGATGTGCATTGCGAAGTAAGACCCGATTTACTACAATACAAATTTTGATTATCGAAGCAAATGCAAGAGATATGAGAGTTGGCATCTGATTGGCCAATAGGAGGGATCTAGAAGGGACATAACACGTAATAGCCACTGGTGGCGCTGCGATTGAGCCCAGAAATTCCAACGTAGTTTGGCAAGGTTTGGTGAACTAGATTTTTTTAGTCAGTGAACTCCCTTGTCTCGGGAAAATGTTGGTTTACAGACGTTTCCTGGATTTGCTTGTGAAAATGAAATGGAAGTATATGTCCATTTTGCATGAAATATATTTTAAAAGGACATGACGTCGACCGTTCTGACGCTTTGTAAACAATAGCCGATATCACCCGAGCTTTTCAGTGAGTTTTTCTTCTCCAGTGACCACGCACCAGGTGTAGGCTTACAGTATAATGGGACTTTTCACTTGTTTGTAAACAAACACACTTATTCTGAAATAAGAACAGAAGTGCAAGTGCGCTTTACATATTGTTTTGCAAAATTATGGATATACCACTACAACTGCGACACTGAGGTACATGACAATATAGCTTTAAACATCAAAGGGACCATATTTCCAGTTCGCCTAAGGGCTTTGATGACAGCATGTGGGGGATAGATACGCAAATGAAAATAGTTTTCACATTTTAGAATATTTTCTCAATGAAAGTTTTGTGTATCTAAATGTGTAGACTTGACAGATGAAAAACACATGAATCGACAGTGTAAAATTTGATGATGTGACAGAGGAACTTAGCTGGCCGCAAGGAACTCTGGGTAGGAGAGTGATTGGCTTCATGCGACTGAGGCATATTTATTATTTGGTTTTCTAGGCTTTGATAAGTAAAGTACTCTAATTTTTATCTAAGTTGTCAATTAGTATTTTCTAACTCAGACTTAAAAAAACCCACAAACTTTCTCTTCATTTTGCCTCTTTTAAAATTAAATCATGACCGAAGCCAGTTTACTATGCACAGCATTGCGTTGTCAGCTTCACTGTGTGGAGCTCTATTTTTTTGGTTTGAGAATTAAATCAGGCATGTGACGCCACCCTCGGACATTATTTCATGCATGATTTGAAAACCTACAGAACCGTCGACGTACTGTCCCTTTGAGGAGTGTTTGACATTTATTGATTAAAAGTAATGACATATGCCATCTGAAAAATTAATAACATCGATGTGGCTTCTACTCATTCTTCATATTTGAGATTTTAAGATTTGTGTTAGCATATACATGTAACCATCATTCTAAGAACATCTGTGAGCATGGTAAACCAACTGAACAGGGTTCGACAAATACAGTAGTGCACTGGTCCGATTAGAAAATGCTTCTAATCATTACGTAGGATCCGTAGTTTTGAAAATGGAGATCGTCAGACTTGTTAGCGAAAATATATGTATAAAGATAACAGTACTTTGTTACTTTGTTACGAAATAATAGGACAGAAACTGATGGAATATTTGCTTTATAAAGATGAGAAAATGTACTCTGATGTTTTGCCGTCTCACACAATGTCTGTTTTGGACCATTCTCTGTAGCACTGGTCCAATTGGCTGCCTGAATATATTCTGTTTGTCGAGCCCTGCTGGTAGAAAGGTGTTAAGTTGGAAGTTAGGTCAGAAGTTATCCCTACAAATGTGGCCACCTTGTCTAACCTGCTGTTCCTGTATGATACAGAAATATAGTGAGTTAGAGAGAAATAAGGAGTACAATGACTTCTTAAGACAGAAGGATGCCCTGGACCGGTTGGCTGTAAGTACAGGGACACCCCTTGACCTGGGTAGTCCTCCACTTGTAGTTTACTGTAAATCATCAAATTAATGCGAGTGTTGAACCCAGGCCTAAGTTGCAACAATGTAGTAATGCGAATAGCCCTACATTTGAACTTTAAAAACTGATCAGATAACGATAACAAGACTGTAGGCTAAAAATTCCATGACATGGAATGGGGTCAGATAGTTCAATTGCATAATATCATCTCAAACCTTAACTTCAACTGCTTGGCACGTGATCTGACTTCCATGAAATCAAAAGCAGGAAATTCCAAATAAAGCATGTTCAAATAAGACCAGGTGACCAATGAAAATTATACAGGTTACATTGTTTATTGTGACTGTGTTATATCATGTCATTGTTTCCACCATGTGGGGGCGGTGGGGTGGCCTAGAAGTTAAAGCATTAGCTCGTCACGCCGATTCCGGTCATGGGTACAATGTGTGAAGCCCATTTGTGGTGTTCCTCACGTGATATTGGTTGAATATTGCTAAAAGCAGCGTAAAACCAAACTCACTCACTCACCCTCTCCACCCATGGGCAGTGAACCTGACATGACAATAAACTCGAATATGCTCGCATTAATTTGATGATTTCTGGTATAGTTCTGTTTTAGTTCTTTCTCCAATGCTTCCTTAGTTTCTGTTTTAGATTATAGTTTAGCTGCATACTGGTTTGTTGAGCTTATGAATTTGTCAGTTTTAATTTGTGAAGTTGCTGGTTGAATTGAATTGAGGTTTTATTCCAGTGTTTTTGATCCAGCCTTGTCGATGAGTAGCTTGCCCTGACATTTTCATACTAACTTTCCAAGCCAACCAGTAGAAGTCTGACCTGTTTACCTGGTGACTAGGCTACAAGATGGGGAGGGGTCACTAGTCAGTAGTCAGTAAAAGTAAGGGCCTTTTGTGGCCTGTGATTAATTCAATACATGATCATGCTGAGTAGAATGTGAAGTTAGACATTTGAGTTTGCCGGA
This sequence comes from Haliotis rufescens, assembly GCF_023055435.1. Taxonomy (NCBI): domain Eukaryota; kingdom Metazoa; phylum Mollusca; class Gastropoda; order Lepetellida; family Haliotidae; genus Haliotis; species Haliotis rufescens. The sequence goes on from NW_025963890.1 coordinate 63,627,909, forward strand.
TACCTGTCATCCATATTTGTTTCATGCTTCTGATAAAGTGACACACAACGGCATAGATATTATAGGGGTATAAAGCTAAAATAAAAAGGAGAAAAAATGACCCCGCTTGCATTTCGATGGATTGATATGATTAAGTCATGAAATTATATGTCAAGGCAATTGAAAAACATTGAAAATCTAAGGAAAGCATCGGATAAGTACTCAAAAAGAGAAGTTCCCTAAATGCATATTAATTTTATGAAATGGCTGGAGAACGCATGTAAACAACTTAGAAACGGTTCAGGAAGGAGCTTGAGCACATCCCTTACCAACATGACAGAAGAAGGTATCTGATATCTTGCAATCGAGCCTATTATCTCAGCGGTAGAAACTAACATTTTTAGTCCACTAGTCCTTATAATGAGAGCATATAGCAGAACCCTTAAAAATGGCACATTTCAACTGGTCCTTACTAGCCCAACTATTGGGCAATTTGGCAAGGACTACTGTTCTAGTGACAGTTTCTAATGCTGTATCTTACAAGGAAAACATACATGATCCTTACCCTGCCTGAATTTATGACTAACCAGTGCATGGTATAATGTTTCAGCAGTACTAACCAGCCGGGCTAGCTAGATAATGTTTTACTAGCCAATATTAGAATTGAGTAGCCAGTCTATTGTACACTGTTGTATACAAGGTGAAAATGTATTCCAAGTTTCAACCGTGTTAGAACTTCAATCTGAGTCAATGTAAAACAGGATTCATTGAGTGACAAGGGACCAGAACAAGCATGTCAAATGTTACAGTACATCCAGGAAATCACAAATCAGCCATTTAACATCTACTGACAATTTTATCAGGTGATTCATTTCCTGTTTCGGAATTTCATATTTGACAGCTGAAAAAACAACAAAATGGCTCACTGGATAGAAAATTAAACTAGCCATGCGGGCTACCTTGATTTTATTTTCATGAACAAGAAAGTAAAGAAAGAGCCATGGGTCACCGTGCAGGCACTTATTTCTCACACTGTGCCTAACCCTCTCCATTGCTAAACCATTCCCCACCTCACCATGACTCAGCCACACACAGGTGACCCAATACCTCCATCCCTGTCAGGTTGCTCGGAAGATTTGATTGTGGTTGAGTGTGTATGGTTGGAACTACCAGTGTTTGCCTGTTAGCTTATGTTCCCATACTAACCTGTTAGTTGGTTCTATATCTTGGTGAATGATATTGAGAAATGGTATGTTAACATGGTTAAGGAGCTTTCAAACATTAAATGTGAAACAAAGATAATATAAAGTTCTAGCATTACTTGAATCTTATTTAATAGATATCATGGGCGGATACAGCTTTTTTGAAAAGGGGGGGTGCACAATTAAGATCTATTTATTGTCTTTGGTGGTAATTTATACAGAAATAAAGATTTTGTTCGAAATAAAAGGGGGGGTGCGCACCCCCGCACCCCCCCTCTGTATCCGCCCATGGATATACATTCTGATAAGTAACACAGAGCTGTTGCGAATATATGTGGAACAAAGGAGTTTAAGATACAGATATTTTGACACTCAATAGAAAAAGATCCAATTTTATAAATATTATGTACTTTTATGATGTCATCAACATCTAAATGAATTGTACATCCCCAACTATTTCTTTCATTATCCCAGTATTACAAAGTTTGTTGAATTGATGTGTACATATTTTGCTTAGTCTAGCTATTTTCCTACAGAAGGTGTTTAAATCTAGACAGCTATAAATATTTTTTCAGGGCTGCATAATACATAGAAATTATATTGTGACTTATACTATGGGCCTCATGGCCTTTCTACAACTAGACTGTCTGTCTGAGGAACTTTCATTGTGAATGTATCAACACAGCTATTCATGGACATCGTCTCACATGTGTTTGCGAGCATCAGCTGTTTGTTTATATGTCTTCATTTACATCAGGCTAATGGATGAGCTAGTATTCAGAACAAACATTAGAGAAGGATTATGATAAAAGTCCACAGTTGTAGAGAGTGTCTATTAACAGTAAAAAATGAATAATTATCACAACTTTTGGATCATAAAGTGACATCTTTTTGTACACTCGTGGATGACACATATTGACAGCAAGGAGCTAAGTCGGACGAAAAAGTTGAGAGCAAACTTGTAAGACTTATCCCTCTGTCTAGATGCTGATGTTGATACAGTTTTGTTCAAGGTGGATGGTGCTAGTAGAGGATGCATAATCCTGTTTGACAAATAGTATGGATCCATATCATATCTGACTAATACCTACTGTAGACAGTAGCACACACACTAATACCACAGCTTTCTTCTGTATTTGTAGCTGTATGTTAATTATGTACTCACATCCTGACAAGGAAGGAGAATGCTCTTGATATTTTGGGGAGTATTGACTAAATGAATAACAAGTGGAAGACAAATGTTTGTCATGTTTCAAACCATGCCCAGAAAAGTTACTATTACATCTCTGATTATTTTGAGAAGTTTGTGAATTACACTCTGGAGTATATTTCAGTAGATGCATTGTTATTGAAAGTGTGAGTCCAGACTCAATTGAAGAATAGTTCTGAAATACATGAGGGATTTCTGAAAGTCTGCAGACAAAATACTCGAGGCATGGAGCATTCTGGGAACATCCTTCACCCAGTTGTTAAGGTCAGGCATGGTTTCTCAGGATTTGCTTTCATATACCTTTTCCTGTTTCTTCAGCGCACCCAAGGACAGGAAGGGCCCCCTGGTGCCCCACGGAAGGGCTGGGCCACGCCCACCTATGAAGAGATGCTGGACAAGAAGAGGCAGGAGGAGGCCAGATACAGGTCAGTCTTATCGGAAGTTATTACCTGATTATCTAGAGCAAAGTGCTGTATAAATGATATTAATATGGAAGGTTACCGTACAATTCTGATGGTTACAGTTGATATTGCTTTTATGGGGTCTTCATGATCACTGTGAACAAGTCATGTGGGGTGAGGTGAAATGGGGTTTAACGTCGCATCCAAGATTATTGCACTTATATAGCGACGTACATGCACTTGTGTGTATGTGGCTGCTTGTACTAGTCACAGTTGAACATGCCACATGCCACAGTTGAACATGAATACCCCACTCAGACACAGTATACTGACTCCGAGCCGACCAGTCCTTGTTTTAGCCCCTTAATGCCGAGTGCCAGACAGGGTAACAACAAGTACCATCTTTTAACGTCTTTTGGTATGATGCGGCAGGGGATAGAACCCCGGATCCTTCCGCTCTCCGGGCGGACGCTCTACCGCGAGACCACGGAGGCGGTCTTAACAAGTTATTGAGCCACATAAAGCAACAGATTTGGTGACACAACCACAATAATGGTCTTTCCAACTGTCACTTTTACCTTCTGTCACATGGTGATCTGGTATGCCTTAAAGCTTCACTACGCATTGGTCAGTTGTTGGATCATATAACACTTAAATTTGCCTATGCTTCAGTTTTGGCTATGAGTACATGTTGATGTTAAACAATCAACTTAACATGCTTAAGGAATGAAGTAAGATGAGTTCTATGGATGAACATCTTCTTTATTACATCCATATATCCGTCTATGTTCATCCATAGAACTCGTCTTACTTCATCACACCAACTTCTAAATGCCACTGAAAGAAGTTAACTTAAGGAATGACAAAAATGTCTCCCTTGTGTCAAAAGTGTTACAAGGGCATGTGGTAAAATGTTGTGTCAGTGTTCAAAGTTAGATGAGCCCTTACGGTCCTTGAAGATTGCTCCTATAGTATTTGAATCTAGGTACCTGCCTTACTTTCAAATTTTGACATTAAACATTGGGGTTATGATAAGGTCACTTAAACTTTCATGCTTGTTGTTGAACAATGGTGGGAAACTTGTTGTGGCAGTTATCATAATCGACTCACGAGATAGATACAGTGAAAGTGTGTTTGCTTACCACTCACATAATGTTGGGTGATCAGTAGTAGGAGACGAGCTTAGTGCCATTGAACACAATAAGTGAATAACCGGAGCCATAAGGTTAGTGATATACCCCTGAAGATCCGGGTTAGAATAGGTCTTCAGCAACCCATGCTTGTTGTAAGAGGCGACTATGCTTGTCGTAAGAGGTGACTAACGGGATCAGGTGGTCAGGATTCCTTACTTGGTTGAGGCATGTCATTGTATCCCAATCGTGTAGATTGATGCTCAAGTTATCAATCTCTGGAGTGTCTTGACTCAGTTATTTACAGACTACCGTCTTGTGGTGGAATATTGCTGAGTGTGGTGTGAAACAAACAAACAAACAAACAAATTTTGGTAATATTTGAGTTAAAGGAGTTTTATTAAGTTTTACGTATGAGTTAATTGTATTGACAAATCATTTCAGACGCTATGATGACCCGGAGTACAGTCGTCCTGGTATGAAGTCCTATGGCAGTGAAGGAGCCCTGAATGGTATCGATGTAAGTGCTGCCACCATGCATCAGATTGTACTATGTTGACCTGACTGTGAGCTATATGTGACCTTGCTGTCGTATTGTATGGGGTACCGCTGGTGTGTGGGATGGACCTGTCACTGGTGGACAGTGGGGTCCGACCGTGTTGGTGACGTCAGTAGTTCTTTTGCACTAGAAGTTAACATTACACCAGTAACAGTAGCATTGTAGACTATTCTCATTCTATATAATAACTTGACATATGTATGAGTCTTGTGTATTGGCTATGTCTTAATGATCCATGTATTTCCATATATCCAGTGTTATAGGCAATAATTAATAGCCACAAAATACTATCACGTTTTCATGAAATTCTTTAGGAATGAAATTCAAACAAAAACAAATTGAATTAAAACAAAAACTCCACATTAACTCAATATTCGTACGGCCTGTGTTGATTCCACACAAAAAAGTAAGTAAAAAGTTCAAAATTTGTGGCTCATTCTGAAAATATTATCTACAAACTTGATATTAAGATGGCTTATTCTGCTTCTTGATTGAAGTAACAAAGTTGTACAGTAGGGCTGCAACGAATACTCTATGAGGCGAATACAATTCGTATCACGAATATTGGGAAACGAATACGAATATTAATTCATGAATACAATAACAAGTCAGCAGTTGATGTATTGTTTGTGATGTTCAGTGAAGCAATAACAACAAAATATTTGACATGGTTTGTTAATTATTAATATATTATAAATTTCTATACTGCACTTATCCAGGTGCTAGTATCTGCTCAAATGCGACAATGCACAGTGACCACAATACTGTCAAATCAAATAGTATAAGAGTGTTGTCTTTTGAAGAAATCTATGCATATAATATGTTCTTATGGATATTTTTATGTAAATGCACATGATTGCATGTTCATAAATATTCGATTCTAGTGGTCCTGAATAACGACTTCAATTCATGAATGGATACAGTTTGATTCACCGAATGCGCGAGTAAATCGTAACAGCCCTATCTTACAGACATTGTATCAGTCTCTATTAATGTATTGGCCAACATGTACACACTGGTAATCACTGCGTGCCCACAGAAACACCACTGCTTCTTTGCTGTGTGGACAACACTTGACCCCAGCTTGGCTCACCATATTGAAATTGACAGAAAGAACATCAATGTTTTGAATATTTTTGTGAACACACCTTTTGCCTTTCAAATTGATACATGATTACATAAAATGTAAATTACTGAATTCAGTCAGTCCTTATATTTGTTTCATTATTCTGAACAGGGACAATTTGCACAAAGAGATCTTAGCATTACAACTGTCGTAAGTCTATGTAAAGTAGGGGTGTTCCAATCATTGTAGTGCTAAGATTGCTTTGTGCAAGTGAACCCTTTCTTGTCTAGTGGGGGTTTGTGTCTGTAGGGTAACTTGATTTGCAATATTCTAGTTTATTTCTTGTACTCCATTTGTGAACAACTCATGTTATTCCGGGACAAGCCAAATAGCGACTCGTGCCCCTTTCGTGGCCATTTTTGCAACTGGATTCCATCTGAGCACCAACGGGAATAGCTAAAAGAATTGTCAACTCATTGCGCAATGATTCACATATATTTTTCCCATGTCATATATATTCCAGATGCCATTGAAAACACATTGGGACATAGTATTATACAGTGTGAATGAACACATTTAACTGTCTCTTGGGTATATTTTTAAATGCAAGACATATTTTAAGTAAAAAATTATTCCTGCGGGATTCTTTGAAGTCATACGCATTCTGAATGGTTTGTCATATTTTCACACATAACATTCATCGATAGGGGGATGAGTCTTCTTGCAGGTTACGGAAAGGGGCGAGCTTTGATGAATGCTTGTACTCAAGTGAAAAGACTGTTGTCCTTAGAACTATTTGTTGACCTGCTGAGTAGGCTACAGTAGTGCTGCAGCTTCCTAACCCAGCAGTATGTCTCTAACACTTGTCTATATCTTAGGGTGAGAGGCGAGGAAAAGGTCTAGATACAGACTTAGACAAGTAAGTTCTTGTTTATTGCATGTTCATTTCAAACTGGTAACCAGAAATTATCTTTCGACATTTTAAAGTAAAAGTAGATATGGTTTAACTGGCTTAAGTGTAAACTAATGTAAATGAATTGCTTGACAAGCATATTCGTGTTGTTGATAAAGTGTATGTATTTACTGAACGCTAACAAGGACAACACGAACACCGCGGAGAAACCCTGAGGACGATGAAGTCGCCAGGGAATATATTGAAGTGGTAAATGTTTACCCGAACTATCATATTTATCACAGACTTTCAGTTTAATTTTGTCATACCACTTCTGTAATCTCTTCCAAATTATGTCTTATTTGCATGTTTGGTTCATTGTCTCTCCTATCGTGTATATCTGTAAAAGTACATAATTAACATTCTTGTCTGAAACGTCTCACCAAAAATCAGATGAGTAACAGACTTAGGGTGCAGTGATTATCATGTTAAAAACTTGAATTTAAATTACGTTCAATTGGACAAATTTTTATCATATTATAACTGTTATACTAAACTAGTTTATATAAATGTGAAATCAGATTCTTCTGGTGTTTTTGGTGAGACACCTTGAAATGTGAGGACAGTGTACTGGATGTTGGTTACATGTTACTGATGACATCCCCACTTCCAGACATTTTGGTTTCCGACACTTGAGTCCAGTAAGTCTTGAAGCAGGTATTGTACCTAGGCAGAAGTCATAATGTGCCAACAGAAATATCCGCAGTGTAGCCTGCGAACCCTTATGTTACTCAGGGTAAAATTTTAGTGTGTGTGTATTGAAATAGGGGTGACAGTGAAGCCTAGTGGTTGAAGCTGCACTTGTCATGCTTAGGAACTGGATACACATTTTTATGCCACCTGCTAGGCTATTCATGGAATATTTATTTATCACTCACTCACTCGCTTGTATCAAAAAGGCGACCAACGGGATTGAGCGGTCAGGCTCGTTGACTTGGTTGATGCATCAGCCATGTCATCATATCCCAATTACGTGGATCGATGCTCATGTCAATCACTGGATTGTCTGGTTCAGGCTCAATTTTTACTTACAGACCACTGTCATATAGTTGGAATATTGCTGTGCGGTGTTAAACAACAAACAAACAAAACTTGTATGAATTAAGTTATAAAAAAAGCAACATAGACTAAATAAACAAACGTATATCTCTCCACTGACCTGTTCATGTCTAACATGGGGCATTAAAAAATGACAAGAAATTATGTCAGTTCCTTTTAGATATTGTTACTGTCAAATCTATTTTGAGTGGTTTTACATCAACTGTTACAAAAAGACTGCACCTACTGTCAATCCACTTCACCTGCATTAAGTAATGTGTTACAGCATAGGATTAGATCAGTTTGTGCACATGGTCCCAGACCTCAATGCTTTTGTTGACTGCTCATCCATCACGGATACATCTGCAACAACACGTGCTCATCCATCACGGATACATCTGTAACAAAACGTGCACTGTCTTCACATTTGCTGCTTACTAACACTCTCTCTTCATCCTGAGTTGCGTCACTGGCACGGTGTTCATGTCCTCTCACTATCTAGGCGGTTGCGCATCTCCGACGGGCACAGAAGCATCCTGGATGACCCGTTATGGCTGAGTCCGCGCAGGGGGGAGAACTATGACAGAGAGGCTCCGGTAATAATGTCCTTCTGCATGGAATGATGGTGTTCAGTTCGTACTGCCGTGTTTGGCATTACTGGACTTTGTTTGGTGTTACGGTTCAGTGATGCTATTGAAGGCAGTCAGTTGGTAGATGTTTCGTGGTAACCTGGAGATATGGTTAGTTAGCATGCAGCTGGAAGGTAACATATAGAGGTGATGTAGGTAGTTAGCTGTAGGTAACAGGGTTATGTAGAAGTGATGTAGTTTGTTGAAAGGCAACATGTAGAAGACGTAGATGTTTAGGTAGTAGGTACTACATACTAGAGGTATAGTTAGCTTCAGGAGTAGCTGCTGATGGGTGCAGTGTCGAAGTGGTCAGATCTGACCGGAGTAAACCTTTGTGTGGACAGTACTGTCATACAGAGTCTGGGACCGAGGGATGGACAATGGTAAGGGATTTATTTAGACTTGCTTAGAGGTCAATATTTGGCCACAACAGCAGAAATGGCAGTAAATTCCATTTTGGGGTTAAGCATTTCCAAGTCCTGCTCTTATAACTGATGTTATGGCTTTGTAGAGGTGAGTTGTCACTGATAACAGAACCAATATAGAGGGAGAGGCTTTAATGTTTAGTTTAATGTTATAGTATTGAATGAAGTGTAAGAATCAAAGATAAAATACCTCTGAATTCAGGAAAATAAGAACTTTTAAACAAATCCCAATTTTAAAGAAAATAATGATTTCCCCCGACTTGCCTCCCAAGGGCACTTAGTTTGGAATCCTATATATATCCCCATAGTAACCTATAAGGATGCTTGTCCTCTGGATTGTAGACAGAGAGGTAACAAAGGGTTGATGATGGTGTTTTGGTGAAGTTTATTTATTATTGATGTTACAATCTGATACAGTGGCTGGTGATATTGAGGGGCACTGGCTCTCTGAGATGATGTCAGCCGTATGTGCATCTATGTCTCAAAACACTTTCATTTGTCACTTTCAGCTTCTGATTTTGTTTCTGTTTATATCTGTAAATGTGTGCAGCATCACAAGGCATATGTGGCACTTGTACTTAAAAAACAGCTACCATGATCATTGAGATCTGTGCACAGCTGAATTGATATAATTCTGCATAGCAATGTAATCACTTGTTCCGACAATATACTGAAGGCACTCTATTACATCCAGTAATTTTGTATAATTAATCACTCAATACATTCTATACGATGTATTAAACTGTTAGACAAAATGATCGTAAATTTGTTGACAATTCTAATATTGTTGAGCTTGTTAAAAACTAATATTCAGACATGGCTATGCAGATTTGTTATTTAATTTGACAATTAATTGTATAAAGTCAATGCTACATGATGGCCTAAAAATCTAAACTCGCTGTACAAATGTTTGTTATTCTTTAAGATATCCCGTCTGAGAGACTATAACTTTAAGGTAAGGGGCTCTGCATCTGTTTCCAGACTTAGATAGTTAGTAGCTAGTACCAGCCTAGTTAAGAGGCTAGCTAGAATTAAAGTAGCATGCAAAATGATTAAGGGAGCATTAATAGATATATATGATATTTGGTTATTATGTTGTTTATGAATGTAAATAAAAAAACTTTTTTTTTTAAAAGCAACAACGGTTTCTTATGTAGTACAAGGTATTTTCATAGAGCTCAAAATTATGTAGACTATGTCAAATGTAGACTATTTACATATCAGACTTCTTATGATACAAGAATTACATATTTCTAAGTAAATATGTGTTACTTGTCATGCATGTGTTACACTCTAAGGAGTGGTTGATATATCCTCAGGTAATCTACGTACCAAGTAGGGTTAAGAATCTCATGTCAGTAGTCCAGCTTCTAGAAAGATGTGTAACAGTAGGCATTGATCAGCTAGAGGTAGACTAGTGTCAGCTAACTGATGGTGTTTCGTGACATGCTGCGTAGGAGGCCGAACTCTCCAGCCGTCCCACCTCGCCAAAACAACCGGCTGAGGGTGGCAACAAGAAGGTAGGTCAAGGTCATTCTCGTACCTGGGGTCATCGTTGCTGCAGCATGTACAAGATGCTTCTATGTCAGTGTCAGTGTATATGAGCATGCCTATAGCTCATTACATTCATGTGGGTAACTTTTTTGTGTCTGTTGAAGACACAAACTTGAAATGAGTGACCCGTGATGATTTGTCAGTTTACAATGCTTTTTAGTTATCTTACCCCATGTTGTTGCTCATGCTTTTCAGTATCTGTTTGGTCTTATAAAATCAGCTAATAAAATACCATGTGATAACACTAAAATGTACTAAAAGTGATGCTAAATGCCAAGTTTGGGCTGGTCGACTCAAAAGTTTTTGGCACGACTGGTAATGGTTGACTTGATATGGAATATTTTAGTGAAATTGACTTCTCAAAAGTGGTTGTACAAAAATATAATGAAGGAGAGTTTTCTTCCATACTATTTTGTCATCGTATACATATCCAACCACACAATGCCACCAAGAGATACTTGTTATTACCCTGTCTGGAGCTCGGCATAAAGGGGCTAAAACAAGTCGACTCGGAGTCAGTATGCTGTGTCTGAGTAGGGTATTCATGTTAAACTGCGGCATGGTATCTCGGTGGGCTAGCACTATAAAATCAGCATTAGTCCAGACAAGTACAAGCAGACACACACACATTTGCATGCATGCCGCTATATACCGGTACCTCACCACACAAAGATCTTTGAAAGAGTAATATGACAGTTCAGCGATGTATCCATGTTCAAGTACCTGTTTTGCCTCCACAGAGATACCAGGAAACGGCCCCTCCCCGAGACCACGGCCCCCCGCCACGCAATACCGAGCCTGGCTACTATGCCACCCTGCCAGTTGGTAAGTGTCCCCCCCCCCACACACACACACTACTGGTGTGACTGACTCTCTGCTGTGCAACCCCACCCCCTAAATACCCTCTTGATTATACCCTAATACATCACATGTATCCACCCTTATATCCTCCTTGATAACCATGTGTATTTTGTCATCAGAATAACCTGCTTCCCTCATACTGGAATGAATATGAAAGAGCATTCCTTTGGCTGAGAATAGAAAGTAGATCAGTAATTTAATAAATGGGTGACAGTAATGAAGAATAATGACATATTTTATTGATAATGTCATAAGAATAGATGTTTCATAGTTCTGAATTTATAGCTTATAAATTTATGAATCTTTATTGAATGATAAACATTGAAGAGCCACTCATTTTTTGCAATATTGTATTTTCCAATTTGTGTGGCTGTTTCATAATTTGCAAATTCCTGTGAATAACTGAATATGTATGTTTAAAATTATGTCATGTGACTATTCCAGTCTTGTATACTCCTGATAAAAAGTTAAGGACCACCCCTTTCTTTCATGTTACTATAATTAATCTGTCATGGCAAGACACGGGGGGCATGGGTGGCCCAGTCGTCTATGGCGCCGCGATTCGCTGTGCAGAGTTGCGTCCCTTGGGCACGCCAGAAACCTATGATTGTGGGTTCGAAACCCCGGTTCGCCCCGATTATGTTTCTAGGTTTGTCAGCACCATACCCGTGCTTGTGGGTTTTACCGAAGTGGTAAACGACCTGCATCACTTCAGGCTTTCCTCCCACATTAAGCTGACACGCCACGATATAAGTGGAATACTGTTAAAAGTGGTGTTAAACCCAACTCACTCACTCACTCATGGCAAGACAGATGAACTTAAGTATAATGAAAGAATAGGTGATGGCGTGACAGATTAACTATAGTAAAGTTAAAGAATCGGATGGTCCTTAACTTTTTTTAGCAGTATATTATGAAATATGAATGCTCTTTATTGGTTGTTGCTACATTCCATCCCAAATATCGGCCATTAACCTGTAATCCACACCTGTAAACTCCATGCACATTGCCAACGAATGCTGTGGTTATTGACTGCTGTGACATACACATGCTAATGGCGCTTACAGGTGATCAGCGGGAGAAACGAAGCCGCTCCACGGATGATGGCAAGTGGTTTCTATCATTTTCATATCTAATTTTCACTCTTCATACTCACAAACTGTTGCAAAATTACATGACAAACTGAATTATTAATTTATCCACTGGGTGGGTATGTCACACATTTCTTTTCTGACTCCCAATTGTAATTTGGTTTTAGAGTTTTGAAAAATACATGTATTTAGAAGTATGATGGGTGTTGTTTGATGGTCAAAGGGAGATAACTTGCTAAGACTATGTTGATTGTGTCCCCTGGACATATCTTAAACGCAATGACAGATACTCATCCTTTAGTCACTGTGGGGATTCTAGGTTAGAAGTGGTCCCCAGCAACCTATGCTGGTTGTATGAGGTGACTTAATGGTAACAGATAGGGTGGCCAGGCTTGGTGTCTTGGTTGATTGTGGGGATAGTTGTTCACAATATCAATCACTGGATGATCTGGTCAGACTTGATTATTTACAGGCTATCGTCATATAGCTGGAGTATTCCTGAATGTGGCGTTAAGCAACAAACAAACAATAATTTTGCTTCTTCTATATTTATTGTAGGGACATGCCAATAAATGGCCTTTTATCAGAAATATATCATGAATATGAGAATACAGTATTGAAACCCTTCAGCTATCTAAATCCAAAATGCATAAATGTGTGACATTGATTCAGTTTGGAATGTACTTGTGACACCTAGTTCACTCATCACACAGTGTCTCCGATCTACTTCAGTGGTATGCATGGTTTGTGTGTGAAGATGACTATTATGTAGTTTGTGTGCAGCCTGTCAGATATCTCTCCATGCTATGTCTATGTATATATACATCAATGCCATCCAAGTCTGTGTGATCCTTACTGTGCTCAGTTCTTCAGTGGTTGGGGGGCCACGGGTGGCCCAGTCGTCTAAGGCGCCGCGATTCGCTGTGCAGAGTTGTGTCCCTTGGGCACGCCAGAAACCTATGATTGTGGGTTCGAATCCCGGTTCACCCGGGTTTGTCAGCACCATACCCGTGCTCGTGGGTTTCAACAAAGTGGTAAACGTCTGAGACCTGCATCACTTCGGGCTTTCCTCCCACATTAAGCTGACAAGCCGCGATATAACTGGAATACTGTTAAAAGCGGCGTTAAACCCAACTCACTCACTCACTCACTCTTCAATGGTTGATTTCTCTGGTGTATAAGAATCTTTCCATGAGGCAGTAACTTGATTCACACATTCTAAATTTCACAAACATTTTATATTAGATACTGATGAAGCTGATCAAGGAGTTTCTAAAGTTTGATTTGAATTGATTGCCATAACACTTGGCTTGTCCTTGATACATGACGTTTAAACACAGTATAGTATTCAGTTCGTTGAAGGTTTACCATGTTATTTTTTGTTCTCTTAGAAATAACAAGAAGTCTAGTTTAGCTAAGATGATTAATATTGAAAGTGATATAGATATAATGATACTAACCATCTTAGATTGATGTGGTAGCACAGAAGTGTACTGGAAATAATGTCAAATGACAAATTTGGACATGGTAAATTCGAAATTTTTGGCACAGTGTGTTAATCCAGTGAACGATGTGCTACTGTTTCTCACGACGTCAGAACTGACTGGGGAGGGAGGAATTTTGTTTTTTCTCTGGTAGGTAACATGTCTATTAAAGTATACTGCAGGAATTGATCTAGGATTCCAGACCAATTGCCCTTGACAGGCAAAATTGAGGGATTTTGTTCAAAATTGGATTTTTCATTGTTCACATTTTTTTAAATTCTGAGAAAATAAGATTTTTTTTAATTCAAATTTGAAATTGTCTTGCTCTGAGCAGGTCTAGATAACTCCCTGGCAAGATTCCTGGTTTGGTCCCTGTGACCACTAGAGCTGTTACGATTCACTCGTGTATTCAGTGAATCAAACCGTATCATGAATCGAATTTGTTCACGCCGTTCACATTTAGCATGGTCACTAGAATCGAATATTTAAAACAAAAAATTTAAAAGAGTGTTATTTACTTGAAGTTGTCTGTTATTTATCAAAGCAAGATATGCTAAAAGGAATATGTACAAGCCATGCAGTAGTCTGTTGTGTGGGTCATCTACAACGCCACCTCGGTAAAATGGCTGATTGTCCAGAACGCTCATCAATTATCTGGACCTCAAAGGTAGCATTGTAGCAATCACTGTATTTTTCATTGAATATAATAAATGATACATCAAGTGCTGACTTGTTGTATTTGTGAATAAATGATCGTTTTCTATACCCTATATAATTGTGATAGGTATTGTATTCACCTCACAGTGTATTCGTTGCAGCCCTAGTGACCACAGCTTGGTTCCCCTGTGTATCTGTCACACTATAAATAGCATAGTGTGTACCAAATATTGGAAACCAGTGCAAAAACTGACTTTAAATTTGAGTTTGAAAAAGTCATAACAGTGCTGAAAAAAAAATGATTGAGGGGCTTGATCAATATCAGGGATAGGCAGGTCATGGGATGCGTGACATTTGTTATAACAAAGTTTGTTGTCAAGATGAGACAACAGTACAAGCTGTTTGTGTATTGCACTGTCACAGGTCACTGTGTTGTAGTTGTGTTTGTTTCAGGTGGATTTCATATGAAACCATTCTCACTTGTTTGTCTCACTTCATCTATACACCCTCTCACAACACACTGTACTTAGATATTACAAGGTTGAATTCTTGATGATTTGTACTTGTCTTCTCTTTCAGGCCGAATAGTTATTGCCTAACAATACTTCTAACCGCTTATTGAGTGTTGACTGAAATTATTTCTAATAAATGTTGTTTGAAATGACCAAAAAGTAATACTAATAGCTCCAACTTGACTAAAACATGTGTTTCACTTAGCACTATTTTTTAGTACTATTTCAATAAGAGTGTCTGACTATCATTTGTGTTCATGGTGTATGGTTTTAGTAATCTTTACAATATTTATATTTGACATGTTATTTGTGTCCATTATTCATGACAATTCATATATGAAATGACAAATTATTGAATCAATGTAGTCTGTGCCACATGCTGTAAAAGTCCTCATGGCTCAGGGAGCACACACTCATCCACTGACCGGGTCATACTATCTAAGTGCTTAGAGCATGCTTATGCATGGAGTACAGCGCAATATAAATGGAGTGTTATATTATTATAGCCTATTAATGTTTTTGTAAGAGGGAGTGTAGGTATTTTAACCATATTACCCTCTTGACTCCAGTTGGGTACATTGACCACGGACATGATCACTTGGGGTATGCTCAGGGAAGGTGGGACCCGTGAAGATCCGGGGTAGAATAGGTCTTCAGCAACCCATGCTTGCCATGACCCGTGAAGATCCAGGGTAGAATAGGTCTTCAGCAACCCATGCTTGCCATGACCCGTGAAGATCCGGGGTAGAATAGGTCTTCAGCAACCCATGCTTGCCATGACCCGTGAAGATCCGGGGTAGAATAGGTCTTCAGCAACCCATGCTTGCCGTGACCCGTGAAGATCCGGGGTAGAATAGGTCTTCAGCAACCCATGCTTGCCATGACCCGTGAAGATCCGGGGTAGAATAGGTCTTCAGCAACCCATGCTTGCCGTGACCCGTGAAGATCCGGGGTAGAATAGGTCTTCAGCAACCCATGCTTGCCATAAAAGGTGGCTAACGCGAGTGGTTTGCCAGGCTTGCTGACTTGGTTGATGCATATCTTATCCCAATTATGTGGATCAATGCTCATGATATCAATCACTGAATTGTCTAGGCCAGACTAGATTATTTACAGACTGTTGTCATGTAGCTAGAATATTAGTGAGTGTGGCGTTAAACAACAAAAAAACAAAGGGATGATGATGTATGATAGAAGTGAACTGCAGTTGACACAAAGACATTGATAACAACTGACTGTGCTGGTCAGAGATTCTTTTGTGGTCCTTGGTTTGTGGATATATCTTTCAAAACCATTGATGGTCAAAGTGTTGATTATGGTGGAAATGCATGAACATTTTTTGTTTGGAAATGACAAAACATGCTAGTTTTAATTGATTTCTTTGAAGGATATCAGAATATCAACTTCACAGATCAGTGTACACGTTAATATAAATTTATTTCACACCTCCCAAATTATGGAGCAGCAGATTTGCAAACCATGGAATAAAACATAAAATACTTCATGTACCAATCATTGTCAATACACTAAGGTCATTGTGAAAGGTCCTTTGCTTTGATTTCACTAAAGCCTACAAATATTCTTCCTTTGCTTTGAATGGCATTTGTTTTGATGTGAAGATATAATAGCCAGCAATACCATTTACTAAATTAATACTGTGCCGACATTCAAATAATGGCTTGTGGTTATACTAAAATCCTGGGTCAGTGAAATCACATCAATGGACCTTCATCAGTAATGATGTATTGGTAAGTACAATATATACCTTGGAATAAACAAAGATTTACTATGAAAATGTATTTTAAAGGTCCTGTTACCCGTGAAGATCCGGGGTAGAATAGGTCTTCAGCAACCCATGCTTGCCGTAAAAGGTGACTATGCTTGTCGTAAGAGTCGACTAAAGGGATCGAGTGGTCAGGCTTGCTGACTTGGTTGATGCATGTCATCCATCCCAATTGCATGGATCGATGCTCATAATGTCAATCACTGGATTTTCTTGTCCAGACTCGATTATTTACAGGCCGCCATCATATAGCTGGAATATTGCTGAGTGCGGAGTTAAACAACAAACAAACAAACAAACAAACAATATTATGTTCTAGGCATGTGGCACCAACTCTTAAGTACGGATAAAGTGCAACTGGAATAGAGTTAAAAATGGTTATGAAGTTGTCAGTCTTTGCAAAAGTTATTTGAAAAACAAAATTACATCATTTTTCCCTGTGGCGTATGTTAAGGATGATGCCCGTTCTTTCGGTTGCAAGAGCCTAGTGTGCTGACATGTGCCTCAAGTCCAAGGTGTTTATATGTTGTGTGTCGTGTGTTGCAGGGAGTCAGGAGAGAATGAGTGCACAGCAGCGCAAGAAGGAGCAGTACCGGAAGGAGCTGCAACAACAGATGATGGAGGCCAGTGAGGCTAAACGCAGGTAGGCGTTCAGAGAATCGCGATTGATGGGATGAGAGCCTGCTGATTGTTTGTTTGTTGCTCAACAGCACACTCAGTGATATACCCAACAATCCAGTAATTGATATTGTGAGCAACGACCCATGATGTTTGGGGACGATGTCGTGC
Organism: Haliotis rufescens; assembly: GCF_023055435.1. NCBI lineage: Eukaryota > Metazoa > Mollusca > Gastropoda > Lepetellida > Haliotidae > Haliotis > Haliotis rufescens. The sequence goes on from NW_025963890.1 coordinate 63,645,231, forward strand.
AATCAACCAAGTCACTGAATCTGACCACCTGTTCGATTTTGGTCGCATCTTCAGAGCTCCAGATAACTTTTTGAGCAATTGAGTTTTTACTTGAAGGTTTTTATTTCAATTGGGTTATCACATTTTTCATTTGGTAACCAATATTTTTTCACTCATCTATTCATCCCTTTATTAGGTTTTTCCCAACATGAGTAAGCATTTTGAGATTTAAAAAAGAAATGAAATAATGTTTTAGATGTATATAATGGTTCTAAATATAGGCTTGACTCGGAAAGTAAATTAGCTGGTAATTGTGTTTTGGAATAAGCTCTGTTGTACACATGCTGTAAATGCTTCATTGGGTATTTACGCGTGCTGTTTTCAAACAGTTGAGTTTTTTATTTAATGCATGCGTTTCTGTATGCAAGTTAATTGAAAGTAATTGGGTTTTGAATAGTTTTGGGGGATATTTCACGCAAATACACGGCCTTTCTGTAGCTCTGCCTCTTACAACCAGTATAGGTTGTAATTCTAACCTGGAATCCCTGAGTGGACTGTAGATTATGACTAATCCTCGATTGACCGAGCACTGGGAATGACATCTCCCAGCTGTCACCTTGTTTTGGAGTCCTTGTCCCAGTCAGGGTTGTTGTCCACAATATCCACTGCTGGCTTGACTAACTCGTGAAGATCCGGGTTAGAATAGGTCTTCAGCAAACGATGCTTGCTGTAAAAGCGACTATCGTTGCAGGAAGAGGCGACTAACAGGATTGGCTGGTCCGGCTTGCTGACTTGGTTGATGCAAGTCATTGTATCCCAATTGCATTGATCGATGCTCATGATGTCATTCACTCGATTGTTTGTTCCAGACTCGATTATTTACAGGCCACCATCATATAGCTGGAATATTGCTGAGTGCGGTGTTAAACAACAAACAAACAAACAATATTATGTTCTAGGCATGTGGCACCAACTCTGAAGTACTGATAAAGTACAACTGGAATAGAGTTAAAAATGATCATGAAGCTGTCAGTCTTTGCAAAAGTTGTTTGAAAAACAAACTTACATCATTTTTCCCTGTAACGTCATATAGCTGGAATATTGCTGAGTGCGGCGTTAAACAACAAACAAACAAACAAAACTGGCTTGACTGGTCCAGGCTTTTGATTGCCATCATGACAGTTACATCAGCACAATTACTCATGTTTCCTCAGGGGGCTGGCAGTCTTTGGGATGAAACTTCCTTTCATTGTACCGTAATAGTAATATCAGAAATATTTCAAACCCAAGCTTTACAGAAATACATTTTTACTTTTGTAGAGAGAAGCAAGATGGGATGAAAGTGTCTGCAACTGGAGCCAATGACCCCGAGAAGAGGCAGGACAGACTCCGAGGCTTCGGAGCATCATCAGTCCCCCCACCCCTTCCACCCCAGCAGGCTCCTATAGTCATCGCACCTCCAGTCTACAACATAGCTGACCCAGTACCTGTTCTATCAGCCTCACTTGCAGACTATGACAAACTCAGGTGAGAGTCAGACTACTGTCTCAGTTGACCTCGTGATGGTGGGGTAGTCCAGAGGTTAGACCATTGAGCCAAGGTCCATCGTTAAATTACCCATGTGGGTACAATGTGTGAAGCCAATTTATGGTGTCCCCTCCTTTGATATTACTGAAATATTTTAAAAAGCTGTCTAAAACTGACCAGTATGTTTATATTCAAGGTTTGTGTCTTGTCTCCATTTCTCAGGGATGAGAATGGATATTTTCCTTTTCAGCTGAAACTTCTTGGCAATGGAGCGTGGTCCATAATTTGGGGGTGTTATGGGTGTTATCAGATCTTAACAAATTTATGGTCACTAAAATTTGCTGAAATTCGCGGATCCGCAGAAGATTCTCATGCCTGATTTCCTGAGTTGCATCCTAGATAACTTTGTTGTTATCCCTTGATTCCCTGGTCGTACAGAACAACCAATGTTATATTTCCTTAACTGGTGAAAGTGAGGCATCAGCAATATGTCGGCCATTTAGCAACACCAAGATAAGATGGTAGCAAATACAAATAAGCACAAGGCAACGAAGTTGATGAGTATGAGACACAATAATAATAATAATAATGATAATAATAGTAATGCAGTCTGTGACTTTAGCCACATGTCCGTAGCCCGAGTCAGATTCTGTATTAACTGAACTATTCTAATAAAACTCCATTTGATAACACTTAAATGTATGCTAAGATCTAAGTTCTGGCTAGTAGACTCAAAACTTCTTGGCACAGACTGAAATGCTCAGAGGTTTCATCTAAATTGTTCAATGATATGTGTCGATATGCAGTCCGCGGTCGGAGCTGGTCTTGGGGCGGAAGAGTCTATTCAAGGGAGACCACCAGTGGGAGCAGATACAGCAGCTGGACAGGATCAACTTCGACTTGGACCGTAAACGGTACACAGCACCTGCAAGCAACAACTCAACGGGCATCCTAGAGAGGGGCTTCGATTCGTTGCTGGAGCCTCCCCGAGTCACCAGCATCAAGGCCCCTCCAGGACTGGAGTACCAGCCATCGTAAGTCCTGGCCTTCATAGGTGCTGGTTGTGGCGGTTGTAATGATTCATGTAGTGTTAGAATGAGCATCTTTCCATGATGTCACATCAAAATATTACATATGGTATAACAATAAATCGTGAAAATGCTGTTTTCGGACGGGATAAGCAGGAGTCTGAAGTCTTGTTTACCTGAAGCTTTACCCACTTTCTTTTTGCTTGGTCTATGTCATTGCTTTTGATGATCGAATATTTGTTTATTTTTCGTGTATTGTACCTTATATAAAACTTTCTTCCACAAGGGATATGGCTTGATCTCATTCAGACCTGGCTCATTGTGACTTCGTCGGTTACTTTGACTTCACAATTATATGATATCACAAATCTCTCTGCCACTGAAGCTGGTTTGCTCAAGACACTAGTTTAGTACTAGTTATTGTTGTTTACAAAGTAAAAAGTTGGAAGAATGATTTGGATGATAGATAGAATATATAGAGAATCTCAGACACGTTTCTTTAGATATTAACGCTGGGCATGCCTCTGATATTTAAACTTTTATCAACTCTTGTTTATGTATCGGATATCAAAAGAAACTTGGGTGAGTTGCTCTACCAGTATCATCTTCCCAAGGCAAGGGAGTTAACTGACTATAGAAGTCCAGTTTCCACCCTTGCCGAACTAGGCTGGAATTATGGAGTTACATTTTGCATAATGCATAGTCCAATCAAAATCATGCAACAAAATCGAAATTGGTTCGTAAACGGTCGTGCAGATTGTGGTCGATTGCAGGATTTCCGAAGCATGTGCACCGCCAACTCGTCAACAGATATTTTCCAAATCTTTTCATGTTTTTAGTCAAGGTGCTCACGCATTGCTCGATGTAAGACACGTTTTATCACAACATAGACCTTGATTATCGATCAGATCGTCTTGACTGGGCACCACTGTTTTGTTTGAAGCAAATGCAAGTGATACGAGAGGTGGAATCTGATTGGTCTAAAGGAGAGGCTAAGAAGGGACATAACTCGTAATAGCCCCTGGTGGCGCTACGATAGAGCTCAGGAATTCCAGTCTAGTTCGGCAAGGGTGGAAACTGGACTTTTAAAGTCAGTTAAGATGTCGGGAAGATGTACCAGTATATATTTTGACCTTATCAGCATTAGAAATAAGTCCTACGGTCCTTGCCAAACTGCCCAAGCCAAACTGCCCAATAGTAAAGGTATCCAAAGGACTAGTAGAAATATGCTATTTTTAAGGGTTTTGCTATATGTTATCATTTTAAGGACTATTGGGCTAAAACTGTTAGTTTCTATCACTGCTTATTGTAACATGTCCAAGTGTAATCAGCCCTGTGATGTCTGAACATAGTGCAGTGATTACAAAAACTAGTTTTATGGAAATATACAATAACCATGATAACTGGACCTTCTATGGTTCTATATATCCATAGTGTGTAGCATTTTTCTATTTGATGATTAGATTTCATGGTATGTTGCTATTTTGTTGTATTTCAGGACGTTTGTTACCGGTGGTGGGGGTGGCAGTTTTTCGTCGTTGGATGACACGTACCACTACCTGGCCACTAAGAACCCCCTGGATCCTGAGGTGGCTGGTGAGTGATCAGCGTTAACTGACTCGGAGAATACTGACAAAATAGATAGAAAAACTATGGCAGTGACACACATCCAACAGTGGCTTTAAATGTCAGTTGTTCCGGGGCCTTTCTCGACTGATGAAAAGGGAATATGACTTAAGTAATCAGGAATGTGTTAAATCAATATCTGACTTGCCCGACTCATGTGAGATTGCCAAACAAACAACAAAACCAGCTTTAGATGCCTTTGGGAAAGCTTCGTATTTAGAGATCTTTGGTCAATTTTGATAAAATATTTGTAACTAGTACTAAACATAACTTTAAAAATGTGTAAACATCGCCAGTATGACCAATCCAATTGACGTCAGTGTATTGTTTACTTCCTTGTTCTGATCACGATCACACTTCAGGACACGCTCTCTGATTGGTTGACTAGAACATCATTAGCTAATTGAGTAACATATTGTAAGAATCATTACAGGACGTACTGGCTTCCCCAAACCAGTTATTTTCATTTGATTATGGCCTAGAAATTGATGAATTTATTTTCTGGATGCGAAAAGTAATGGCGTTACGAAAACTGATTCATCAACGTGAAAAAACCAAAATCATCTGCAGCAAGAGAATGATTTGTGAAATAAAACACCATTTTTGGTCAGTAAACTGGACAAAAAGACTTTGTCTCTGTGATGATTGCAATTGTGGCACATCCTGGTGTGGCTGCAGTAGATCGTAAAGGGAGTATTTATTGGTGTTGTGATGATTGCAGGTGCAGCACATCCTGGTGTTGCTGCAGTAGATCGTAAAGGGAGTGTATATTGGTGTTGTGATGATTGCAGGTGCAGCACATCCAGGTGTGGCTGCAGTAGATCGTAAAGGGAGTGTATATTGGTGTTGTGATGATTGTAGGTGCAGCACATCCTGGTGTTGCTGCAGTAGATCGTAAAGGGAGTATATATTGGTGTTGTGATGATTGCAGGTGCGGCACATCCTGGTGTGGCTGCAGTAGCCATTCCTCAAGCAGGTGCTGCCACAGGGGGCCACACTGCCAGGGTGCGCTTTGATGACGGGTAAGGGTACCTTGTAGCTTTCAGAGATTAATATACAAACTATTTCAAAGATGTAAGAAAGAATATTTATTGGCTTTCGAGATGTTCTGAATCATTTCAAACCTATTGCTGCTAGCACTTTTAAAAAAAAATTGTATGAAAGGAATAGTGAACTAGGAATCAAACTTTCTGAATTTGTTTGTCTGAAAACAGAAAGAAAATGCTCTCTTGTGGAGAGCTGTAGATAGCTACCTGTTAACCCTGTTGTCATCTTTGATTGTCATGATGTCCACTTTCCCCAGACGAAGACAGGCGCCTGGAGGAGGAGCAACTTTTGCTGTTGAGGTCGATGACTCCAAGTCAACCGCTCGCGCCAAGGCACAGATGTATCAGCTTGAGTTGGCCAAACAGGTGAGAGGGTCAAAAAGGTCATTGTGAGGACGGCAGTGTTTCCACTTGGCAGTATCAGCTGACCATAGAGGACCAAGAATATCCCCCCCTTTTACATCCTTATCAGTTAGTTCATGTTTTCCAAAAATGTGGACTCCATGCTATTGAAACATGCCACATCTGGCACCACTGGAAATTGTTTGCCGATTACGTTGTGTTAGGTGTTGGAGGTGAGGTGAAATTGGGTTTAACGTCGCGTCCAAGATTATTGCACTTATATAGCGATGTGCATGCACGTGTATGTGTGTGTGTGGCTGCTTGTACTAGTCCGGACTGATGCCGATTTATAGTGCTAGCTCACTGAGATACCATGCCGCAGTTTAACATGAATACCCCACTCAGACACAGTTTACTGACTCCGAGCCGACCAGTCCTTGTTTTAGCCCCTTAATGCCGAGCGCCAGACAGGGTAACAACAAGTACAATCTTTTAACGTCTTTTTGTATGACGCGGCCCGGGATGGAACCGTTAGGTGTTGGAGAAGTGCTGAGGAAAGGCAGTAAAACTACCCCAATGGAAGCAAATATACCACAGTCTTTATCTGTCGAGAGAGATGTTTATTTTAAGAACATATATAACTTTGTTTTATTTCACTTACATAATAGATCAGTGGTCTTTCTTGTGATCCAGTTATGACATAACAGTCCAATGTCTGACTATATATACTACTCAAATGATGTTAAAGAACACCTGATTTTTTCATATTACTACAGTTAATCTGTCATGGCATATAGTTACTTACACGTAGCCGTGACATTTTGCAACAAGTCATGTATTCGATCAAGTGATGAAATATCGTGCTCAGATTCGCATAAGTAAACAGTTGACGGGGTGTGGATTATGTGATTTTCTTTAACTTCTTTTGAGTAGTATACATGTATCTGCATACTACATCAAGGATGAGAAATTTACAATATCACATATGTCAGATTTTAGACAAATGTAGAATGCAGAGTATTAATGCTGTTGCTACCCACTAATCTATGACCATCCATATTCTCAATGAGGTAATCATAGCAGTTTAATGTCCTGTATGTATGAGGATCACTTATTGTCTTTATAATACCAGATTGAAGAAGACAAGATGAAGAAAGCAAAGCAAAGGGCTCATCAGGAATGGTAAGAATGGCTAGTTTACACAAACGTTCATTGAGAAAATATGATGTACATAAACAGTCAATACGCATAGTCATATACATAGAAATTAGGTTTGGTTCGTCTAGTCAAATAACTGTCTACTTAGTTCACGAGTTGTGCTTGCATCATGTGACACATGGGATAGGATCAGTTTTTTGCCATTATTGACAAAAAATTGATTTTGCTGAAATTACTTTCAGTCTAGTAAGATATGAGCTAAGATATGTGCTCAGACTAAATTCCACAGAAAGACGACGCCTCAAACACTCCAGACAGAATACAGATAATGATGTGTTTGATTACAAGTTTAGAGGTAACAAATCAATGATAACAAACTTCATTACATTTTTAACTTCGTTTCATTTGTTCAAGTTTCTCCCTTCATCTATGAGTGATGAAATATTGAAACTATATTTTCGTTCCTCTGCCTGACTGTCTTAATGTGTCTAGGCAAGTCAGCCCAAACTGCTTTTATTATTGGGGTACAGATTTTGGGTAAAAAGACCTGGTTTGTTGGTAGCAAATATATAAAAAAAGAAATTAGAAGACATTTCAGATTATTATATCTTTCATGAAGTTGTTCTCATGTGGGCAATGATGGTTAAGCTTGTCGTGTCCTCTACCCCTGTGAACATCCGGGTTAGAATTCATAGGTTTTCAGCGGTTTCAGTTTGCATTGGGTGGTCAAACTCACTGACTTGGTCGATGCATGTCATCGTATTCTAATTGGGAAGATCGATGCTCATGATGTCAACCACTGGATTTCCTGGTTCAGACTCAGTTATTTACAGACCACCGTCATGTAGATGGAATATTAGTGTGCGTCATTAAACAAACACAATCTTGTCCTTTAAATTATTCAGATTTTATTTATTTTGTCTTTTCATTTTTGTGGGACAGTGGCTCCACAATGTAACCTTTGAAGTTTTGCCTATGGTGTCATAATTCCATCGTGCTCCTGTTTCTTGATGATGAATGAAAATGTTGGACCTTATAAAAGAATCATGTTTCACACTTGTACCTTGCTAGCTTGTAGTTTAAGTCGGCAAGTGGGTGCCTGGGTTGTTGCAGGTATGACATGAAGCTGGAGGAGGAGGCCAAGAGCTACAACCCGTACGGCAAGGGGGGTGGGGGTGCACCCATGAAGGATGACCGCGGAAATATCATTGGTGAGTTACACCACAAGGTGTTATGTAGATTGGATGCTAACTTTGTCTACAGCAATACATTCAGGGGTTAAATTAATCAGTTTATGACTTGCAAGATACAATATACTCAAAGCAGAACAAGTTAGTTGATCAAGCTATGTTTTATGCATCGTTACGGGAAGTGGGTTTTGGCTTGACCTTCAAACTCAGTTACTAATTTCTATTTATGATTTTCTTTACAAGAGAAGGTATTGATTGGTATTGTGACTCAGCTCTGCATAGAAAATAACCACAGTGCTGTGGAACAAGGTAAATCCTTGTAAGAATACTCATTGTGATCAACTCATTGTCCCAACTCTTACAACTACATACATCCTTTACCTGCAGCTGACCTGCGCTCACTGAGGAGACCGGGCGGTCCCCCAACTGCAGCAGGAGTGTATGCTGGGACCTCCCCTCGACCCCCCTCCCCCCGGGATGACCTGATCCGCACCCCACCCCTCCAGACCACAGCAGCTGGGGAACCCTCACATGCCCGAGGGGGGCATGGAATATTTGGACAGCCCAAGGTATGCAATAGAATATACTACTCAAAAGAAGTTAAAGAACACACGATTCTTTCATATTACTATAGTTAATCTGGTGTGGCATGACATTTTAACTATAGTAATATGAAAGAATGTTGATTAACTTTAGTAATATGAAAGAATCGTGCGTTCTTTCACTTCATTTGAGTAGCATATTATGACAGCCAATGTACTTCGTTTACTTACGTATGATTAGGCAGCTGATACATTGGAATATTTTGGCTGATTGAATCTGGAATTAATAATTCTGTATGCGTGTTACAGTTTCAGAGATTTAAATACTTGATGAGAAGTTTGATGGTGAAAGTTTGATCTCTTTTGTTTCATTGTTGTAATGGAAACTGTAATTGATTTGACACAGAATATCCAAATCCATAACTATGACAGTGATCTATGCTCTGTGTTGCAGACTGATGCTGAGAAACACCAGACCGATGTGTACAAAGATGATTTGAGGAGACAGGTAATGCATTTGTTTTCACACCTGTGTAGAATGTATAGAAAAATGGATAACATTATTTAAGTTTACTGCGAGGTGTGAATTTTTGAGGGATGTCCTGAGTTGCATCCCTTGGATCCACTGGTGACAAGCTCCTTCCCAGCGTGTGACACCTTTGTTACACTCTCGCTAACATCGCTGCGAACAGTGTGGGCCCAGCCATTACAAGAATCTTCAAATTTGCCCTCTAACCCTAAATGTAGTAACATTTGTACTTTTGTTTGTCTTTGGGACATAGTTCATTTTGAAAAGGTTTATGACTGACCATGTTTTCCAGATGAATATATTTTTTCTTTTGTATAATCAGATTGGTTCAAGATTGCAGACTAACAGAAAATCATTTAACTTCCCCATTACTATACCAATTACATGATAGTTGGAATGATATAGAAATTCATGTCTACAAAGAAAATAATTAAGCTGGGGTAAGAGTATTCGGCGTCACCTCAGTCATCACTTGTTTGTAAACATATCGGGCAGTCGGTTGCGAGTTCAACTCCAAGCATGGTTGTGGTCACCTATCACAGTGGGGGGTTTTGACTGGTGGCAGCGATAGTATAGAGATATCGTTGTTAAGAGCTTGCACTAGTGAGTTTGAATATGTAACAATTATGCAATGCTGTGTGTGCTCGTGGGAAATCGTGCATCAATTTGGGATTTCATTTCACATTAAACTTTATTTTCATGTCATGATATCACCGAAAACTTGTTGCGAGCGACTCTTACACTTGCTCAGCTATTATATGATCATGCTGCAGTTGGGTGAGAGCCCGAAAGAAGAGTTGTCTGATCTGGCCATGTATCATGAGCCATGTGAAGTCGTGTTTGTGGTAGATTCATTGATGATACAGATTAGAAGTACCTATGCTATGAAGCTATGGTTGTAAGTTCCTGCATGCTTTTGTGTGATGAATGTTGCTTGTATCTGATGAGCATTGCTTGTGGGTGATGAGCATTGCTTGTGTGTGATGAGCATTGCTTGTGTGTGATGAGCATTGCTTGTGTGTGATGAGCATTGCTTGTGGGTGATGAGCATTGCTTGTGTGTGATGAGCATTGCTTGTGTGTGATGAGCATTGCTTGTGTGTGATGAGCGTTGCTTGTGTGTGATGAGCAATGCTTGTGTGTGATGAGCAATGCTTGTGTGTGATGAGCATTGCTTGTGAGTGATGAGCATTGCTTGTGTGTGATGAGCATTGCTGTCTAATAAGTGTTGCTTGTGTCTGATGGCTGATTGTTTTGTCTCATGTGCGTCGCTTGTGTGAATCTAGATTGAGGCCAAGAAGGCAGCTGCTGCTCTGGAGCGAGAGAAGGAAAGGTATGAAGAAGAGAAGGAGCAACGTAGGATAGACGCCGAGCGGAAGAGGATGCAGGAGGAGTACGAGGAGGAACGCAAGAAGATAAAGCTGAAGGAGGACGAGGTAACCAAGCACTTGGGTCAGAATGTATGGCTGCAGTAGAGATGGAATAGTAAATTTGTATCTTGTATCACAAGTTGGCCCTGATACCAGTGTCCAGCCTACGTCCAGTCAGATGTTTTTAAAATTGTGAGGTGGACTTTTGACTTGAAGATGACCTGCGGTAATAGGTGACAAAGGTGACAGTCAGAAGCTGTATCCTATTAATAGTGGCCATTTATTACTGATGTATCAATGTATTTTTGGGAGAATTCCACCTTTAAAACTGAAACTGACTCCCTGACAAATGATTCCTTTGAAACATCAAGACAGAGTCTCCCCCAACCTTGCTTTATGTTTTACTCTAGTAGAGATTGAAGTCACTCTCCTTCTCACACAAGACCCGTGAAGATACCGGGGTAGAATAGGTCATCAGCAACCCATGCTTGTCATAAAAGGCGACTAACGGGATCTGGTGGTCAGGCTCGCTGACTTGGTTGATGCATGTCATCGATCCCAATTGCGTGGATCGATGCTTGTGATGTCAATCACTGGATTGTCTGGTCCAGACTCGATTATTTACAGACCGCCGTCACATAGCTGGAATATTGCTGAGTGCAGCGTTAAACAACAAACAAACCAAACCAAACCTTCTCACACAAGGCATGGTAGTAGACTCAAAAACTGCTGTGAGGCATATATCACTCATTGTTTTAATTATGCAATCATACTAGGTTGGATGGTTGTATCCGTATTGTTACAGACACATGTTAGTGGATCAGTATGGTTGTGTCATACAGAATTTATCAGACAGAATGTTCCATATTCAGGAATGGATAGTTTTTTGTTTTGTTAAGTTGTTTGTGTAGAGATAGCATTCATTTTTTAAACCCATTCTGACATGAGAGTGCTGTGTTGCCAGGCTCGGAGGAAGAATGAAGAGTTGATGAGACAAGCGGAGGAGAGGAAAAGAGAAGCAGATCAGCGGAGAAATGATGCTGACGATGAGAGGAGGCGACAACAGGAGGAAGCAGACAGAGAGAGGCTGGAGAGGGAGGTAGGGAGAGCACAGATTCATCACTGCTAGGAAGGTATTGGTCAGACAGAGAGAGGCTGGAGAGGGAGGTAGGGAGAGCACAGATTCATCACTGCTAGGAAGGTATTGGTCAGATCGAGAGAGGCTGGAGAGGGAGGTAGAGAGAACACAGATTCATCACTGCTAGGAAGGTATTGGTCAGACAGAGAGAGGATGGAGAGGGAGGTAGGGAGAACACAGATTCATCACTGCTAGGAAGGTATTGGGCAGATAGAGAGAGGCTGGGGAGGGTAGGGAGAATACAGATTCATCACTGCTAGGAAGGTATTGGGCAGATCGAGAGAGGTAGGTTAGGAAAACACAGGTTCATCACTGCTGGGAGGGTATTGGGCAGATAAAGAGAGGCTGGAGAGGGTAGGGAGAATACAGATTCATTACTGCTAGGAAGGTATTGGGCAGAGAGTAGATGGAGAGGGAGGTTGGGAGATAAATGAAGACTGGGCACACAATTGTATAAAATATATCCCCGAAAATATTAATGAACTTTTTTCTTCAGCATATATATAGTACAGAATAGTTATGTCAATGCCCTTTTTTGATTAAGAAGACATTATATTCAAAATCCTACTACATTTTAAAACAAAATATGGTAATGATTGTTATCATTGTTTGCAAGAATCTTAAAGGTGCCAAACTTGGTGCCTTTGTACAAAGTGATCTTAGCGCTAAGGCGATCGTAACTCCAATACCTTGATAAAGACTTACGACAGTCGTAGTGCTTAGGTTGTTGGCACCCTGTTCAGTGTAAAACAATTCCTGTGATGACAAACAGATGAACAATTCAGTTGATAATTTTGTGAAAGAGATTCAAGCTGTTTGGCAGTAAGGGCAAACACAATGGATAATAGATGGCATGTTCTGTTGAGATGAGTTGAATGTATTGTCACATATGTTGGAAATATGTTATGGAAATCTTTCCACCCAGGGGGGCTTCTCAAGCAGTTGGTTGTCCATCTTCCCGAGGCAAGAGAGTTAAATGACTATAAAAGTCCAGTTTCCACCCTTGCCGAACTAGGCTGGTATCATGGAGTTACATTTTGGCTGGACTAACGAGTCTATGCATAGTCCAATCCAAACCGCGCACCGAAATCGAAATCCGGTTCGTAAACTGTCGTGCAGATTTTGGTCGATTGCAGGATTTGCAAAGCATGTGCACCGCCAACTCGTCAGCAGATATTTTCCAAATCTTTTCATGTTTTTAATCAAGGTGCTCACGTGACTTGATGCATTTCGCGATGTAAGACCCGTTTTATCACAATATAGATTTGATTATCGATCAGATCGTCCTGAGTCGGCGCCACCATTTTGTGTGAAGCAAACGCAAGTGATGAGAGAGGTGGAAGCTGATTGGTCCATAGGAGAGGCTTAAAAGGGACTTAACTGGTAATAGCCACTGGTGGTGCTACGATCGTGCCCAGTAATTCCAGCCTAGTTCGGCAAGGGTGGAAACTGGATTTTTTAAGTCAGTTAACTCTCTTGCCTCGGGAAAATGTTGGTTGTCTTAACATGTGACCCATGCATTGGTCTGTGTATTGGAGACTGCCAGCTGGAATATTGTTCACTGTTGCATAAAACCCCATTCACTTTCTATTTGACCCATAAAGATCCTGGGTAGAATAGGCCTTCAGCAACCCATGCTTGCCGTAAAAGGTGACTTTCTTATTGTTACGTTGATGATGATTATGAGGATGATAATGTGTATCAAGACATTTGAGTTGTATGTTATAGATGTAATAGTAACAGGGTCAGTCTTTGTGCAGTGTAGTGACCAGCCCCTGACCATAGAACCAGCGTCTAATGTCTGTTCAGCAAACTCATTACCTCATCCTCAACAGTTTCTTCTCCTTTACCTGTAATATCCTCTGTAACAATTGTAATGTTATCAGGTATATGTTTTTAGGTAACTGTAATGAATAATAATCTTTGTGACATTCTATCTATTGTCTTGTATACAAATTAATGTCTATTTCAAGAGTAGTTTCTTTCATTGTATGTGCTGTCCATGTTGTAGTCCCTAACAGTATAACACTGAAACATTAGGCTTAAAAAGATAAAAGAATTGGTTCTCAGGCAATGGCTTTTGAAAATATAGTGCGGGCGGGTGAGGTTGTTTTTTGTTTTTTGTTTGTTTTTTTGGGTGTGTTCGAACTAGTATGTAGCCAAATAAGCAGTTGTGTACAGTCAACCAGGTGAAGCCTCCCTACATGAATGTATTCCTTGATGAGTAAAATACTGCAATACAGTACTTGACTACCATATGACTACCAGTGTGTGCAATCGATTCCAATTGTGTGGATCGATGCTCATGATGTCAATCACTGGATTGTCTGGTTATTTCACAGACCGCTGTCATATAGCTGGAATATTGCTGAGTGCGTCATTAAACAACAAACAAACAAACAAACAAGCAAACCAGTGTGTGCATAATTCACACATACAATGTTCTTTGATTTTATTTCACAACGCGAAGACATTATCGTGAGCACACAACACAGGAAGAAGCATGTCAACAAGTACGCATGTTAGTCCTGTTATTACTATCTGCCTGTTAATGTGTTCCTTGTGTGTCTGGACTTACGTTTTTAATCCATTGTATTACTTTTATCCAAGATTTCAATTTTGTGGGCTGTGCCTGACAACCAAGGCTATTATATTTTTTAGCCTTAACTTCTAGAATAATATTATGAGAGAGAAAATATCACTTCTTCATCAATTATTATAAATATTTGGAATCATGGTGCGTTACATAAATTATTTTCAGCTCGCTCAAATCTCTGCCTTATCTTGTATATATCCAGTTTGCTAGTTTGTACCCTTAACAGATGGCCAAAAGCTTTTTTGTCATTTTCTAATTATTTATTTTTTTCTGAGGAAAGCAAATCATATTTGTGACATGCATGTGAGATGTTGCAGTAAGCATGCACTGTCAGGTTGTTAACACCCTCCCACATTTATCAGCTGTCAGCATCAGGGGCTTCATTTTATTGGTTTAGGAGACAGTTTATATTCATGTATTTTGACCACACTTTAATTTCCAGGCCGCAGAGCGAGGAAAATCTCCCCCATTGCCAGCAGTGGGGAGAAAGCAGGCAACTGAGCACACACCGGTAATGCATTCACCCAGTCTGGGGTAACAATCAATATTGTGGCTTAAGTGCTGGCACGGATACGCTGAACATATCATTGCATCTAGCCTGATTATTGCAAACAACACGACTATTATCGTGAACATTTCATCTCTCAAAACCTTTCTAATACCTAGTCCTCTATCTTTCTGTATTTACTGCATTTTTATAGCAACATTGCTTAGAAGTATATTTATATTATATCTGTAGCACTAAGATTTTATGTTTATGTAGCTTTCTATATATATATTTTCTGTGTACCCGTTATTTTATCTTTACCTACATAATGCACCCTTTCCAGGAACCTGCTGATAAAGCGCTTACCTATCGAGCCTCCTCCCCCCCTGTGCCAGCTGCTAGAACCAGTCTTGCTGCTGAGAATCGGCCTCACTCTGTTGCTAGGCAACAAAATGAAGAGGCTGAAACCCGCTATGTGCCCTCCGCGCTTTCCAATAGAATAGATGAGCCTTTGGTAATCTTGGCTTCCATTATCAGGGGAGATAATTCTTTTCACGAATTTCTCCTCTGGTCCTTAACTGCTGTGTACATGAATTTGCAAAAAAGAACTATCATCTATTTGTATCAAATATTTGGACAAATTTGTATTTGAATGAAGTACTTTGAGTGCCTTTATGAACAGTAATAATCTTTACACAGATAATTCAGCTGTGGAGTTTTTGAAAATTATTTGTTTCATGAATTGCAATGTAAAAGTATGACTTCAATTTGTTTTAATCAGATGATAATTCTGTGCTTCATATTTTTGGAATCTGCAGCAATTTGCTTGCCCATAATATGCATGTATGATTAGTGACCTGTAAACATTCGGTAGCTTAGACATAACTCCTACATGACTGTCTCTGACTAGCTTGCCCATGCGTACCGCTCATTGTTTGCTAACATAGTAAGACTGATCTTTAATTATATACTTAGTTATTAGTAAAGCATTACTTTTAAATTTTGTTATAGCTTGATCGAGGTCGTTCCCCAGTTGACAGAGCTCCAGTAAGTTGTGCATGAAATGTCAGTGTGTTTATTTGTCATAACGGTTTTAAATGGACAGACAGATATTGTTTATTTACTTTTTATGTTTTATATATTTTTTTTGTATGTATCAGGTTTGCTTTTTAATGCGCAAGAAAGACAGTGGGCATACAGTTGACATTGGGACAACATAGTGATTGTTATGAGTTTGTTTATACAAATATTTGTTAGATTTGTGTAGTAAATTCAGTAAAATGCAAGCGTCACTATGACTTTTCTATTCTCTTTTGGAAGGTATGGTTAATGAGTATGCGTTTACATCTGGTTCAAAATCATATTTATGTATCTTATCTGATGAAAATATTTTGGAGAGAGAGTTTGGGCAGAATTAAGAACGTAAAAACATTTGTGTCTGCTGAAAGCTCAGCACTTCCTGTCTGAATTTCACACACGCACGTTGGTTTTAGCTGTATAAAGTAATCAGAGAAGACAGTTTTGGGTGATGATGAGAACTACCAGTGATGACCTTTTGAGGCTGTGAAGATATTTGTAATATCCTCACCTGTGACAAGTGAATAGAACTTGATAAGTAGGAGGAGTCCGCCCCATGTAACTTGTGGAACTAATGTTGATTTGTTGTTTGTTTCAGTCCTCGTCTAGAGCTCCAAGTAAGTATTAACTGTGAAGGGGTTTGTTTGAGAGAATGGGATGCCAGCATCAGTGTTACATATAGGAGTCCCCCTGTGAGGATCCTACCTGTGAAGATCTGGGGTAGAATTTGTCTTCATCAACCCATGCTTGCCGTAAAAGGCATCTATGCTTGTCGTAAGAGGCGACTAACGGTATCGGGTGGTCAGGCTCGCTGACTTGGTTGATGCTTGTCATTGTGTCCCAATTGCGTAGATTGGTGCTCATGATGTCAATCACTGGATAATTTACAGACTGCCGTAATATAGCTGGAACATTCATTAGTGCATTGTTAAACAACAAACTGCAGTCACAATGTAAACATGCAAGATCTAAGGCACATTTACAACATTTCTACACAAGTCAGTTTTCTCTATCTGAGGACAATGTCTTCATGTAAATAGAATGAAGTAAACGAATAGATGGGATCAGGTGGTTTGCTAGACCTTGATTGTGACTGGCTTCTCTCCAGGTGCTGACATCCTCAATGCTCTGGCCAGGATGAAGCATCAGCTGGCCTCCGAGAGAGACCGAGTGGAGACCATGCTGGACAAGAGTGAAGTATGTACACGTCTCTCCTGCTCAAGTAGTAACATTTCACGCAAGGCACTATGTCCCTCCAAGAACTCTTAGGTCAAATCAACAATTACAGCTGCAAGTATCAAGTTCAAAACTTTGGGCTCCAGATCTTACAGTGTTGCTGTCGCTTGTTTGTGGAATTCTCTCACTCTCACGCTGATTACAAAAACAACTCTCCAGTCTATCAGATCAGGACATAAAACTTATCTCTTTTCCAATGCTAATCCCAGGGACATTCTTTCATTCTTGTATATATATATATATGTTGCTGCTGCTCCTCCTCCTCTTCCTCCTCCTCCTCCTCCTCCCCCCCCCTCCTCCCTTCTTCTTAACATAGCTCAAACTAGAGGGATTAGGGAATATCACTTTTATATCCAGCATTACTTTATCTTGACATTGGGGCAGTCTGGTTGCCTACTTGTTGTTGGATTTGTAGTCATGCCAAAAACTGGATATGATTTTCTACTTTGCTACAGTGTATGAAGCCTATCATTGATGTCTTGGACTTGAAATTGTGGAAATAATAACAGTAGTAAAGGTCCCAGGTCACTCAATTATTCTTGCCATATAACATGAATTCTATTTCTTACAGTTGCTATAGCACATTCCTTGTGAACCTATTCTTATGAGGTGTAGCGTTTGCTTGTCACGCCGAAGACCCGGGTTCAATTCCTGACATGGGTACAATGTGTGAAGCCTATTTCAGGTGTCCCCCGCCGTGATATTGCTGGAATATTGCTAAAAGCGGCGTAAAACCATACTCACTCACTCTTATGAGGTGTAATGTCAACGCTGTGTAGACTCACCATCCTCACATAATAATCTGTCATTGGACAAGGAATCTTTGTCTGTGCTTCAGCAGAATATTAATTGCTATTGTTGTATCAGACTGACCTACAGTTTGATTTTACAATGATAGCAGCTGTATCTCTAGGTGTGTTTGTCCAGCATGATGCATCGGTTCAGTTTTATGACTGTTACTTTCTGTTGTTGTGAGTGTAGATATTCATGTCTGTTTCAGAATGAGCCTGAGGTGTTTGATCCAAGGTTAGCACAGAGGCCCCCTCCAGTTCCGTAAGTGGACATCTTGCCTCCATCACCACAACTCGGGGATCATAGCTTTAAGATTATCTGATGGGTCTTGCTTTGATCCGTACATACAATAGAATCTATCGAACCAGAGTTGCTTGCGATTAGTAAGATTACAAGAGTTATGTCCCTTGCAGACACAATACCCAATTGGTCTTCAGCAACCCCTGCTTGTTGTAATCTTGCTGACTTTGGTTGATGCATATCATTGTATCCCTATTATATAGATCCACACTCATTATGCTAAAAACTGGGTTGTCCGGACTTGATTATTGACAGACTGCTATCATTTAGCTAGATTATTGCTGGGTTCAGCGTTAACAACAACAAACAAACAAACAAAGAAACGTGTGTTTTATTCTACATGTGTGTTTTATGCTACAGGCGGGTTCAACGTGACATAGACGTGTTTGAGATGGCACGGAACCGAAACACTGTTCCAGTGAGACGAGCGCCAACAGCAGACAACAACCCACACCCAGAGCACCTGCGCGAGTTCCACGATCTCAAACAAGGTACAGTGCCTCACCAGCACCAGGCATTACACCTTGCTAGACGGCTTGGAACCACAAATTGAAATGTTTTATAAAGCTGTTTGAGTACATCTTAACATTTGACTGAGTGCTTATTTAGAAATGTTTTTTGCTGATTAAACATTTCAATCTGATCCATCCAAGGAATCAGGTTGTTTCTTGATTAGATGTGTTTGTAGGGTTTAAATTTCGTCAATATGGAGTAGAGGTTGTATTTGTGTAGAGGTATGTTGGAAAAACATTGAAGTTAAATTGCCAAGAATACATTCAACCCGCTCTAATTCATGCTGAACAGACACACAAACTACTTTTCGAATTCTCCTGGTGAATGTTTCTTAATAGTTTTTGTGTAGTTAGTATTAGTTCTTCTTTGTGAGTGTTACTATTAAACCTACTTGCACACTTAGGGATATATCTTCTTCCAGATGGAGCTGTACGTTGGTCAGGGGAGGCAACTCTTTATTACCTCCCCTTGACTACACTTAACTCTGTTTAGCCGTGGTAGTTGATTGTACACGATATTGTGTGAAATGTTGTACATTCTGCATCAGTGTTTGCAAACCTTTCTGTGATGTATTTGCACCACTTTCTCAGCTGACACAGATTCTAGACAAGAATTCAAGCGACAATATCCATATGACCCGATGTCCAACGACCATCTGGAGCAGCAGCAGGCTGCCCTCATCCGACAGCAGGAACAGAATCTCCGGGAATTGAGGGGCAAAAGTGAGAACCCGTAACTTGTTATGTGCATGCCCAGCTGGTCTGAAGTGTAACTCGATCAACTCAGAAATATGTCTGTTTCCTGCATTGAACATTACAGGAGGCAGGGTTAGGAATTAATATTTATTTTCACTGGAACACAAAAATGATCTTTCACGGAATTGCCATCTGCCTAATCGTAAAAGTAGTACTCCATATGAAAATGTCACTGGTCCTTTCTGAATTTCACTTGAGTTGATCTTCGATCATCAGACTGTGAATCTTGAATCATGGTAGGCCTGTAGCTATATGGTTGACATGCTGTTCAATTCAGTTATGTCCAGTATGTCATATTTCAGTGTGATTTAAACATTGGTTTGTAAAAAAGTTATGTTATGTGATGTAAAAAGAAAATGTCCTGTTCTGTGTTGCTTCTTATCAATCTGCTACTTCTTTGAAAAAAGTGGGAAACTGGAAGAAAGTTCTGCTTAGATGCTCTTTATGGCATATTGTGTTAATAAAGTCTTTTGAACAAATTATGAAGAAAAGTAATTACCACATTATTACCTCTCCATTCATTCACTCTCAAAAATACATGTACCATGAAATGTCTTTCAAAAGTCTACAGAATTGTTTGCAGTTGCTAAATGATGCAAATCTGCATCTGCGCATTTTGGAAAAAACGTACAGCTTCTTGTACTGCCAGTTTTTTGCTTGAAGTCTTTGCACCTGTTTCTTCTGTGTAGTTGTGTCTCTTTAGATGCAAGACTCTGCCTTGGATTTCAGAACATACTTATTATCTGCATAATATCATCTGCAGATTACTTGTATCTGACCAGTACAGATTCGATAGGTATCAGATAACAGATTCATGTAGGAAATAAGTTTGTTTTTGTTTTTTCTCACTTGTTAGTAAGAAGCAGTTTAAGCATGGCCGACATGGACATAGAAGGTTTGTTGTATGGGTGTAATAGAGAGTCAGACAAAAAAGTCAACTAACTTTCCTTTTGAGTCAGAAAATAGTCTGCTGCCTTTCCTTTTGAGAGTCAGAAAATAGTCAGCTACCTTTCTTTTTGAGTTAAAAATTAGTCTGCTACCTTTCTTTTTGAGTCAGAAAATAGTCCGCTACCTTTCCCTTTTGAGTCAGAAATTAGTCTGCTACCTTTCTTTTTGAGTCAGAAAATATTCTGCTACCTTTCCTTTTGAGTCAGAAATTAGTCTGCTACCTTTCCTTTTGAGTCAGAAAATAGTCCGCTACCTTTCCTTTTGAGTCAGAAATTAGTCTGCTATCTTTCTTTTTGAGTCAGAAAATATTCTGCTACCTTTCCTTTTGAGTCAGAAATTAGTCTGCTACCTTTCCTTTTGAGTCAGAAATTAGTCTGCTACCTTTCCTTTTGAGTCAGAAATTAGTCTGCTACCTTTCTTTTTGAGTCAGAAAATATTCTGCTACCTTTCCTTTTGAGTCAGAAATTAGTCTGCTACCTTTCTTTTTGAGAGTCAGAAAATAGTCAGCTACCTTTCCTTTTGAGTCAGAAATTAGTCTGCTACCTTTCTTTTTGAGTTAAAAATTAGTCTGCTACCTTTCTTTTTGAGAGTCAGAAAATAGTCAGCTACCTTTCCTTTTGAGGGCCAGAAAATAGTCAGTTACCCTTCTTTTTGAGGGCCAGAAAATAGTCAGCTAGTATTACCTTTGAGGTTTTTTTTGTATAGGCCTAGAATCCGAGTCTACCTCTGTTGAATGATTCCTACAAGTGAAACCATACATGTCTTCAGATGTGAAACACACAGTTTATCCAATGATCTTTGTTAGGGGCTTTTCTGTCATTTGTAAGTGATGTGGGAGGGAGATATGAAGAAGGCAACCTGGTCCAATTCCATGTGATCAGCCATTGTTTCAGTTATCTAAGTAAAAACACACCATTGATTTCACAGACGATAACACAGTTTTGTGATATTAACAATTCCTATATTGTAGTGTCATGCCGTATTCTGTCATCAATATTACAGTGAGACTTTCAGAAAAACAATGCAACACTGATAGATATTTGCTTCCTTTGATTTGTGATACCTTGGGTGCAAATGCTTCTAAGTTTGCAGTTAAAATGAGCTTTGTAGGTTTCATAGGATTAAAGCATCAGAAATCATGGAAAATATTTCACAACAAAACTACTTGCAGGTATGCTCTTTCTGGGATTTTGTTTTAATGTTTGTATGGAGAGGGGGGATACATTTCTGCTACTAACCGGCTTTGTGAGTTATATAGTTTTTATTCTGGAAGAATGTGGAGTTAGTCCTTCAGCAGATGTCTAACTGTTTACCTAATGGCTTCTAGGCTTCTAGCTCTGAGACATCTGTACCAATTGTGCTGCAGACAGTAAAGTATTTATATCGAATAATTTGGATATCAAGACCAATACTTGGTTTCACATTACACAAGTAGAGACTCTTAAGATATGAATTATTCATAGATTACATATCACCTCATGCACTGGTTTACCTTGGATATTAATAATTCATCAATATGGATTTCATTTAAGTGTATGATAATATGGAAATTGAATTCAGAATTTAAGAAGTCTGTTTAAATCTAAATGTTTTTAATGTTTCAGTACTTACATGGTTAAAAATTTTTTTTTGAATAGATTAAATCATGTTAAATGTAGTTTTGGTAGATACTGATTTGTATGCACAGTATAGCGAAATAGAGCTTGCCCATCTTTAGAGGTTATGATTGCATTTTACTGACGAGAGCTCAATGTATGTGTTTTAGTGAGTTTTAACTATGGCATTCTTTCTTTGAAGATACTTGAAACTAATTGAAACATAAATATGAATCAGACAAATATTAATGTCTTTAAAATGTCACGTCTTGCTTTAAATGTAATGTTTGTGTTGTAACTGAACCTGTCTGTCTCGAAACTTTGTGTATGTAGATTGTGTCAAACTTCTGACACTTCTGTAGACAAATTATTGCTGCATCTATCTGGCAGCCTCTGTATGTTAAGCAATCCATCCTAGCTGTCTTTACACACTCTCATCTTTATCACAGGCAAGTTTGAGAAGGCTCTGCCCAACATGGAGCCTAAAGACTTAGGCTTGAATCGTCATCGCACAATCAGTCCACAGCCAATGCTACAATCCAACAGTGCCTTTATAGGTTAGTTACACAGCTGTCACGCATGTCCAGGTCTCGTCACCACCACCACTGTCGTCAATAGCACTACATGTCAGCTGATGCAATCCTTGGATGTACATGTGAGCCAGAATCCTGCCATCATGACCTGTTAACACTTGAATCAGCAATGACCATTATAGGGTGTCCCTTCCTTTACTCTTTGGAAAATATGGAAACTTGCTTTGAAATTTTGTTATTGAACATTATAAAACCAAAGCTGAAATATTATCAGGAAGGGGCATGAGAGTATTGATCTTGAAGTCTTATTCAGTATGTAAAACCACAATATAGTCTGTCTGCCAATAGTTTTGAATGGTTTCAGTTTATTGAATTCAGTGAAACTTCATAAATTTGGACTCTACTGTTCCTGCTAGAAATGTTTGGATTCACCAACATCTGGATAAGAGAATCTGATACAAAGTAATGTCCAGGTATATATTTGTTCATGGTTATGGGTAATCGTCTGGAAAGCAGATGTCAAGACTGTAAAAGACTTTCAGGAGCATATTTGTCAGTAGTACATGACACCTTTACACAGACCTATTGCTGTATTTCCCCTCAACAGGTAACACATAGAACATGTCTGACAAATCTTAACTCTGCTCTTACTCTGAATGAAGAACAACAGATTGTCCATATTCCATAGTCCCTGTATTATCGGGACTTGATATGTTAGAGTAAATGTGAGGATGTGTTACTGCCTCAAGTCAGTAGGACATTCCTCAAGGCCAAGTATTTTCAATAATGATGTGTTACATTAATGCAAGGATATGGTACTGCCTCCACTCAGTAAAACATTCTTCAAGGCCAAGTATTTTCAATAATGATGTGTTACATTAATGCAAGGATATGGCACTGCCTCCACTCAGTAAAACATTCTTCAAGGCCAAGTATTTTCAAAACATGACATGTTACATTAATGCAAGGATATGGTACTGCCTCCATTCAGTAAAACATTCTTCAAGGCCAAGTATTTTTAATAATGATGTGTTACATTAATGCAAGGATATGGTACTGCCTCCACTCAGTAAAACATTCTTCAAGGCCAAGTATTTTCAATAATGATGTGTTACATTAATGCAAGGATATGGTACTGCCTCCACTCAGTAAAACATTCTTCAAGGCCAAGTATTTTCAAAACATGACGTGTTACATTAATGCAAGCATATGGTACTGCCTCCATTCAGTAAAACATTCTTCAAGGCCAAGTATTTTCAAAACATGACATGTTACATTAATGCAAGGATATGGTACTGCCTCAGGTCAGTAAAACATTCTTCAAGGCCAAGTATTTTCAAAACATGACATGTTACATTAATGCAAGGATATGGTACTGCCTCAGGTCAGTAAAACATTCTTCAAGGCCAAGTACTTTCAAGACATTACATGTTATTGTAAATATTGGGATGAGTTACCACTGATAGTTTAGACTTAATGCCCCCAAAACAGCTTACAATTATTTCCTTCAATGCCTAAACAGCCCACATGCTGGAATTCCAAGGATTGCATCGTTGTCATGTAAGTGGCACCACAGGTTCAGCATGACATGTTCCATGAAAGTTGTCATTGCATGGGTATGCACACTGAACTGTTTAACGAACTGCATGACCATTTATTTCAGCATCCAGTGCCAACTAACCAGTGTTTTGTTTCACCAAGTGCAGGTTCACTACACAGTGTTGTATATCAGTTGTGGTTAGTCACTGACATGTTCCTGACTATATGTCCGGGAAGTGTTTCGGCACGGCAGGAGTGTCGGCTTGTCATACGAATCACCTAGTGTTGAAGAATTATGCATGGTTCACATTACTGTTCAGCATCTTTGATTGGCATTTACAAGTTTGAAGAACATGGATAACAACTTTATTGGTTTTTACAGTGTTTCAGGGTTACTTCTTGCACTTTCGACCCACAAAGATCCGGGTAGAATAGGTCTTCAGCAACCCATGCTTGCCCTAAAAAGCGACTATGCTTGTTATAAGAGGCGACTCTTGTGATTGGGTGGTCAGACTCGCTGACTTGGTTGATGCATGTCATTGTATCCCAATTGTATAGATCGATGCTCATGATGTCAATCACTGGATTGTCTGGTCCGATTATTCAAAGACTGCCTTCATATAGCTGGAATATTGCTGAGTCCGGCTTTAAACAACAAACAAAACAAAAAGAAACATCTTGCACTTTCACGGGTAGAATCTGTAACAATGTGTCAGGGCTACCTCATGCATTTCATCAAGTGAATCTGTAACATATCAGAGCGACTTCTTGCACTTTTACCCAGTGAAGGGGCATGAAGTGGCCCTGAGATGTCGTTACAAACAATAAAGAAGTTGTCATCCATAAAAGTTTCCCCTCTTCATGTTCAGCATGTTCAGCATAAAGTGTCATGTTAATGTCACTAACAGCAGGAACAAGCAACTGTTCGGGACAGCTGGTTATTTACTGGTGTAAGGTATTGGTTAATCTGTTCAGTGTTTGTAGAGTTGGAAATCAGGTTTTGGAGAGGGATGTTTGTCATTTACTAATACTGTTAAGTAGTTTTGGTATTTATTTCACTCTCGTTTTTCAAATTATTACAAGGGTATATTATGTTGTTTGAATTAATGTTTGATCCTGTTTAAGGTCTTTTAATGTGAATATGAATATTACATGATAACGATATCCGTAATAATATATGAAATATTTGCAATCTCATTAAAATCAGATCTTAGTTCTCGCTATCGCTAAACAAAGATCTGAGGACATCCCATTAGGGGTCGCGTCTGAACGACCTTTCATCCGACCAATCAGAGCGTCGCTTACCAGATCATGAAAGTGAAAGTCGGAATGGGATTTCTAATTATGCAACCTCGAAAACTTTTGACACTGGGTATTCCAAACGATAGTTACGGGGTTAACAACTGAATCCATACATTCTAGACCATATATTAGCCATTCCCGAATGTTCTTTTGTTCAGGTTTCAATTTTTGAATCGAGAATTTGTCAAAATATGTTTTGAAGCGCAGTCGTCAATTTGAAATTAGTGCCGTAAAAAACGAGTAGGCTGCCTTCTGATTGGCCAATGAAGACTTCTTGTCAGTCATTCCATTGGTCGATCAAAGTTCGCGCAAGGTCGGTCTGACATGACCCGTAATGGAATGTCCTCAGATCTTTGTTTAACGGTAGTGAGAACTAAGATCTGATTTTTATGAGATTGGAAATATTTGTTACTGGAATCCATTTCCAGAGGCTCTTTTCTTCAGTTGGAAATTGACTTTTTTATCATTTCATTTTTATAAAAGGTATTCAATCTTGAAAGTATTGTTTATTGTCAGATCAGCCTGTAGTTACCACTGAGGTGACACTAAAATAGAAATAATGCTCTCACATAGAGCTGTGTTCAAGAAGGACTCCTCTTTAGTGGCTGCTGGCCATGTTTATCTGGAATCTTAATAAAATCTTTGACTGGGTTGGTGTATTTAGTTTTCTGAGAACCAGCTGTGACTGTACAAGGCTATCGTCCAGCACTTACCCACCTATATACCCCAGCACACAGATTTGTTCCCATTTCTTGCACCCTTCACACCTGCATTGAATTTTGCCAGTTACGTTACACTGAGAAATGTAAAGATAATCAAAATTTACATAGCATTTAATATTCAGAATAATCATTGCAGATTTCACTTTTTGATATATAGTGTTATGATATTCAGTGTCATGAGATAGCTTATACAACTGACAAGATCTGATGCTGTTAATCCCCAGTTTCAATATTGTGTTGTATCAATGTGTGTCATTTGTATGATCTAACATACATTCATGCTCATAATATCAATGAGGTATTCATCTATGATGTTGATTTTTTAATTATCTATAATTTTGTGTGACATTTTAGTAATCTACTTATGTTTCTATAGTAATTATATGATTTTTGCTTTGTCTATAATTCTTCCATCCTAAATTGATTATGATTCTTAATCTTTCACTGTTTCATTAGTTTAAGCATATTTTCCATTGATGAAACGAAGAGTTGATATGTTGGAAGGTAGGTTAGTGATAAGTTGAGAATGGAAACAGGCATGCGTTATTTGTACTGAGGTCCAGGCCGAGTTGCCTCTATGACTATGTTGTCATCTCATCGTCACTCTACACAGATATGAACGGGCTCGGACCGGTGTTCCCAGACGACCTGGATGACCTCCCGCGTCGGAATGAATCTGCTCGGCAGCGACGTAGAGAAGGACTTTTTCCCAGCCCACGGGTAGGCTATACATACGTAGAGTGTTTGAAATAAGGGGCGTCCTGGGGTCCTTGAGGGTGGCTCCCACAGTGTTGTTTATATTTTGGGACCCCTTTTTCTTTAACTTTTACAAGTATGGCTAAGACAAACATTGTACATGCCACAATGTATGATCTGATTTGTCAAAAATAAATCTCATTGGTAATATTGAGGCACAGTATGCCGTCTTTGGAGATGGGAAATGATGGTGTAGGGTAGCCCAATGGTCAAGGTATTTACTTGTCCCACTGAACATCAGGTTCAATTCTCAACATGGGTAGTGTGAAGCCCATTCTTGGTGTCTCTTTTCCCTCAGTCCCAGATCTGATCCTTTCATGACTCATCTCTTAGAGTTCTTTTTCTCCCTTGTACAGAAATATTTTCTTTAATGTGATGACATTGACCTCATAAATGATTCCAGCACTTTTGTTATGTGATAGGAAATTGAAAGAAATTTCGGTAAGCACTTCCTCGTTTAAGATGATTATGATGACTAGATGATTGTTCGGGTTAACATGAAGAAAACTTGTGTTTTAAACTTTCCATAATTTCCAACAAGATTGATGCCTGTTGTTGTAGCCTGGGTCTGTGACTAGCTTGGATGTGGATCAGATTGCCAGGAAGAATGAGCAGCGTTTGAAGAAACTCCGGGACATTCAAGGTAGGAGCAGTGTCACTGTTCACACTCTTAACTGTTTAATGAACGGAGAATTAAATGATCATCATAGAAAACCTTTTACAGTGATTTTATTAAATTTATGAGAACAATTTCCTCAATAAAGGTGGATCAGTGGCTTTGGGTGCTGCATTTTTCTGTACAGAGTTGTGCCCCTTAGATGTACCAGGCTCCATTGATAATGAGTTCTAATGTCAGAATGACACTGATCTTGATCCTTAGTGAGCAACATACCCATGCTCCTGGGTTTCACCCAAACTATATGTGTGGCACTTCCCCCAACAACAAGCTGACATTCCATAAGATGACTGAAAACTTAAACATTAGCACAACTCACTCATTCTGATACATACATCTAGTGTTCAAGTTGACATCAGCACAACTCACTCACTCCAATATACATATCTAGTGTTCAAGTTGACGTCAGCACAACTCGCTCACTCCAATATACATATCTAGTGTTCAAGTTGACGTCAGCACAACTCACTCATTCTGATACTTACATCTAGTGTTCAAGTTGACGTCAGCACAACTCACTCACTCCGAGACACATATCTCGTGTTCAAGTTGACGTCAGAACAACTCAATCACTCCGAGACACATATCTAGTGTTCAAGTTGACATCAGCACAACTCACTCACTCCGAGACACATACCTAGTGTTCAAGTTGACCTCAGCACAACTCACTCATTCTGATACATACATCTAGTGTTCAAGTTGACGTCAGCACAACTCACTCTCTCCAATATACATATCTAGTGTTCAAGTTGACGTCAGAACAACTCAATCACTCCGAGACACATATCCAGTGTTCAAGTTGACGTCAGCACAACTCGCTCACTCCGAGACACATACCTAGTGTTCAAGTTGACCTCAGCACAACTCACTCATTCTGATACATACATCTAGTGTTCAAGTTGACGTCAGCACAACTCACTCTCTCCAATATACATATCTAGTGTTCAAGTTGACGTCAGAACAACTCAATCACTCCGAGACACATATCCAGTGTTCAAGTTGACGTCAGCACAACTCGCTCACTCCGAGACACATACCTAGTGTTCAAGTTGACGTCAGCACAACTCGCTCACTCTGAGACACATATCTCATTCTAAGTTGACGTCAGCACAACTCACTCACTCCAATATACATATCTAGTGTTCAAGTTGACGTCAGCACAACTCAATCACTCCGAGACACATATCTAGTGTTCAAGTTGACGTCAGCACAACTCACTCACTCCGAGACACATATCTAGTGTTCAAGTTGACGTCAGCACAACTCACTCATTCTGATACATACATCTAGTGTCCAAGTTGACGTCAGCACAACTCGCTCACTCCGAGACACATATCTCGTTCTAAGTTGACGTCAGCACAACTCACTCACTCCGAGACACATATCTAGTGTTCAAGTTGACGTCAGCACAACTCACTCACACCGAGACATATCTCTTGTTCTAGGTATAGTTGACAATGTTTACATCACAACATGAATGTGACAATAAGGTCTTCCTATATTTCCAGGTGATGATCTGTCTCTCAATGACCCTGATGATGTCCTGGACAGGTTTATGTCCAAACAGGCTCACAACAGGTAGGATTGACCATCCAGTGTACTGGGTTACATCAAAATGTCAACGTCAGCTTTAAAAGTGCATGCTTCTTCCATGTGGTAACCCACCATGCATGGGTGTTTGTGATTAACACGCTTCAAGATAAATGTTGTATGTTATTAAATGTTGATTTAACCGGAATGGGATCTACTCATTTGCACCTTAAGTCTTTCATTTGCATTTTTCACTTTTTAAAAAAGAAATAATTTAGGCTAAAAAAAAAAGAGTCTTGGTTCTCAGGCACTGCCCGCATCATCATAAATTTCGCTGCATGTTTCATTTTTATTTCCAATTTTATGAAACAACAACCAAAAATCCTTCAATATTCCATGTCCAACGGTAGTCAAATACTGTAGTCCAGTATTTTTTCATCAAGGAATACATTTATTTAGGGAGGCCCTTTCTCTGGTTGATTGTACACTTGTACACGACTGTTTAGTTGGTTACAGGACTGTGTATTTGGTTACATACTAGTTTGAACAACAACACAAAACACCGCCCGCCTGCACTATATTTTCAAAAGCCATTGCCTGAGAACCAATTCTTTTATTTTTTTAAGCATTAAGTTGCAAATTTCTGAATCATTATGGATTTCATGTTTTTGAATAACCTAGATGTGTTTGATAAGTTAACTGATTCATTTATTTCCAACTTACACAGGGATTTTGTAACTGAGCTTGATTCAGAGACCGATACCTTTGTAAGTCCCCTATAGAACCCACGTACACGTAATACATTAGACCAGGCTTTGCTATCCTTAAGATCAGTACAACAGCCAGGACCTGCAACACAGCCTAGTATTGATAGTTCACTAATATGTAGTGAGTGTTTGTTACTAACCAGTTTAGTTTTCCATGTAATTGTGGCCATCTGAAGTGGTAGTATCAATGGGGAAGGATTGTGTATTTCAACTTCTTGTATTCCTTTGGGTGATGTTTTGGTACACTGGCTGGATAAAGGAGCTGGTACCTGTACCACGATGTTGCAGTGAATGAGTCCAAGAAGTTAAACTCCATGCACCAATCATGTCTTCTTTACAGATTATTAACAATTCAGTTGATTTTTTAATTTGTAGATAAATTATTTTCCTGTTTGAAAGCCAGTCAGTTGTTTGACCCTTTTGTGTTATTTTTGGCCCAGTATAGAAAAAGTGTTTATGGCGTTTTGCTTTTACACACTTTAGGCAGAGATTTGGCAAAATTGTAGGTAAATTAATTTAAGAAATGAGGTTGATTGCTTGACCAACCGAGGTTTCTTTTACTTTAATCACCAATCATGTTTGCAATAGCACTTGCACAGCGGTCCAGTATAGCAGCTACCATTGATGTCAATCTCCTTGATAGGACTGCCAATGTTTGCAATAGCACTTGCACTGCGGTCCAGTATAGCAGCTACTATTGATGTCAATCTCCTTGATAGGACTTCCAATGTTTGCAATAGCACTTGCACAGCGGTCCAGTATAGCAGCTACTATTGATGTCAATCTCCTTGATAGGACTGACAATGTTTGCAATAGCACTTGCACAGAGGTCCAGTATAGCAGCTACTATTGATGTCAGTTGCCTTGATAGGACTGCCAATGTTTGCAATAGCACTTGCACAGCGGTCCAGTATAGCAGCTACCATTGATGTCAATCTCCTTGATAGGACTGCCAATGTTTGCAATAGCACTTGCACAGCGGTCCAGTATAGCAGCTACCATTGATGTCAATCGCCTTGATAGGACTGCCAGTGTTTGCAGCAGCACTTGCACAGCAGTCCAGTATAGCAGCTACCATTGATGTCAATCTCCTTGATAGGACTGCCAATGTTTGCAATAGCACTTGCACTGCGGTCCAGTATAGCAGCTACTATTGATGTCAATCTCCTTGATAGGACTGCCAATGTTTGCAATAGCACTTGCACAGCTGTCCAGTATAGCAGCTACCATTGATGTCAATCTCCTTGATAGGACTGCCAATGTTTGCAATAGCACTTGCACAGCGGTCAAGTATAGCAGCTACTATTGATGTCAATCGCCTTGATAGGACTGCCAGTGTTTGCAGCAGCACTTGCACAGCAGTCCAGTATAGCAGCTACCATTGATGTCAATCTCCTTGATAGGACTGCCAATGTTTGCAATAGCACTTGCACAGCGGTCCAGTATAGCAGCTACCATTGATGTCAATCTCCTTGATAGGACTGCCAATGTTTGCAATAGCACTTGCATAGCGGTCCAGTATAGCAGCTACTATTGATGTCAATCTCCTTGATAGGACTGCCAATGTTTGCAATAGCACTTGCACAGCGGTCCAGTATAGCAGCTACCATTGATGTCAATCTCCTTGATAGGACTGCCAATGTTTGCAATAGCACTTGCACAGCGGTCCAGTATAGCAGCTACTATTGATGTCAGTCGCCTTGATAGGACTGCCAATGTTTGCAATAGCACTTGCACAGCGGTCCAGTATAGCAGCTACCATTGATGTCAATCACCTTGATAGGACTGCCAATGTTTGCAATAGCACTTGCACAGCGGTCCAGTATAGCAGCTACCATTGATGTCAATCACCTTGATAGGACTGCCAGTGTTTGCAATAGCACTTGCACAGCGGTCCAGTATAGCAGCTACCATTGATGTCAATCACCTTGATAGGACTGCCAGTGTTTGCAATAGCACTGGCACAGCGGTCCAGTATAGCAGCTACCTTTGATGTCAATCTCCTTGATAGGACTGCCAGTGTTTGCAATAGCACTGGCACAGCGGTCCAGTATAGCAGCTACTATTGATGTCAATCACCTTGATAGGACTGCCAGTGTTTGCAATGTCCAGCTGCACCGCATGCTGCCAGCACAATGTCTTGTACAACTAACACCTAGTTCAGCTATTACACATTGCTATTACAGATACTACCCTCTCCTGTTCCCACAATGAAATGGGTTTAACCCAGGTATCAATGTAACAAGGCTTGGCAGTGTGGATTTAATCCTAGATGTGTTCTTCTTCTCATATATAAATTTATATAGATGTGCTCTTTCCCCAACTGTACCACAGCTGTAGTTGAGCTATTCAGGCCAGTTACGGATAACTTGATCCTACCTTAATGTTTGCTATCCTATGTAGACTGTGGCAGATAATGTTCTTATTTCAAAGAGGACCCCATTGTAGTCCTTGCACCCTTCATGCCATGCTTGTCAGGATTCTGTTGATAGAAATATGTCTATGTTCCTCATGTTTGTGTATCATGGAAAGGTAAAAATAACCCCATAAAAAGTTAATATGAATGGTATATTAATAGTTTGACTGTATCGGTTAACTGATTTTAAAGCAGACAAAACAACAATGACAACTAGGCATTATATCTTGTATGTTGATGAAATAGCCATTACAGAAGATCACAACATTTGACCTTATCCAGAACAATGTAGAACATTAGTTGCTGTTCAATGACTAAGATATTCATCTCGTTGCATTTCTTGTTTTTTCAATTGTAATTGGATAACAACATATGTGGTAGATAGGCCATAACATGCAGTTATCTCATAGTCATAGCAACAGTAGTGCATGTAATACGTATCTAGCGTAGATAACCATGCCTGGATGTAGGGCTTCCTCAGCTCAGAACCAGTGGCGGATACGCCTATGCTATTTCTCCTGTTTTTCCAATCTATTTCTTGCTCTAAATCAAGTATAAATCCCATAAATACCAATATTCATCATCTCAGTCACTGGTATATAATTGTGCAATACCTTCTGCCTGGATCTATGGAGAAAGTCTTCAGTTATCTGTCAAGTTATCTTTTAAACAGAGTTCATTGTTAGACCATAGGGATTCTGCAGAATAATTGTGCATTACCTTCTGCCTGGATCTATACAGAAAGTCTTCAGTTATCTATCAAGTTATCTTTTAAACAGAGTTCATTGTTAGACCATAGGGATTCTGCAGAGTCCATGATGTTACATCGTCATACTGAAAATATAAAGCTGATGGAGTGAAGTGGCTAAGGTTTCACTGTATGTTTGAAATAAGCATTAGTCTTGGGATCCATATCTTAACCCCAAATTTTGAAGATTAATGATCAAAGTTGTCCCCAGATTAAGACACTACAGCAGAAAGTCTGAGGACCCTCCTTAGTTTGTAACATTGTTGATTGTGAGTCAGTGTTGGTGTTGCTTGTTTCAGACCCCCTACAAGTCAGACTATGCAGGATGATTCCTGGCTTCAGCCTGGCAGCAAGCTGTCCCGCTACTGAGCCCTGTGACTCCTCCACACCTAGCCTCATACAGTGCTGCACATCGCCTCATCTAGCTCACCTCGCATCTGTGTCAGGCAGCATCTCAGTCACTCCGATCCATCGCCACTTCCTTCACCATGTGTCATCAGGCCTCATCAACTGACATCCTGTTTAAATGGTATGCTTCAGCTTAACGTCTGAGATGTCACCATGCCTCATCAACTGACATCATCGGGTCTAAGTGGTATGCTTCAGATGAACGTCTGAGTTGTCACCTCGCCTCATCAACTGACATCTGGTCTAAGTGGTATGCTATAGATTAACGCCTGAGATGTCACCATGCCTCATCAACTGACATCTGGACGTAGTGAAATGATTCAGCTGAAGGATACTTTCTTAGTGACTCAGTAAATGTTCAGTGACTAAGCTGAGTTTTTCAGCTGATCTGCAGCTCCAGCTGACCGATCTCATGCACCATCTCCCTTCACATTCTGCTGACCTTGACCTTGATGTCACTGCCATGAAGGCAAGACTATGAAGTGATTCCTCAAGAATCTTGTCTCATGTCTTTGTGAGGTACAAGAAATATCCATAAGATCCTGAGGAGGGTTCATGCAACCTATTTTGTGCAAACTTCAACATTTTCTGTGCAAATTCCAACAATGTCATATGCAGCACAGGTTCACTTTATCCATTAAAGTCAGTGCTAATTGTGACCTACAACCGCTTTGCCAGTTCCTGTATATACATTCCTGTGTTGAGGTAGACTCTGTTGGTGCGGTACGTGAGAGTCTCAAGGACAAACAAGTGGAATAACAGTTTAAATCAAAATTACCATATCTCTGATGACATATTATTAATGTTCTGACAGCTTTTCTAATTGCATAAGTGCATGCATCAGCGTGTGCATCTTCCCGAGGTAAGCATATCCACTAGCCTGAATCAAAGCCTATGAAACAAGACTTGAATAAAAAGGCTAGTGGACGCTCTTGCCTCGGGAAGATGCAGTGTGTGATACAGTGAGCTATACCTAGTATTGTCTTATTTATTACATTCCACTGACATGATATTACATATTATGTACATGCATATCACATATCAGACGATCCATTACCGACAGATGAACGCATAAAGATGAGAGTTATCTCCCATTCTCCATGGCCAGGGTCATCACAGTCTACACATATGTAAATATGCATTTCATCTTTATAGGTTCACAGTATATGAATACCTCAAGAGATACTCTATTGTCTGTAGTTTCATGTCTATATATGTGATGAGTGTTTTGTTTTTAAAAAAATTGCCATACAACTAATCTTAGTGGTGCAAAGAGATTCTCTGTTCAAGAGATCTACTATTCTGAACAGGTCACTTCAGTTTTCCTGGATCCTTTCATCAAACAGTCTTTGAAGTTGAGTCACTTTTTAATATTGAAATAATCGCCAAAGCTTTGAAAATAGATACATATTTCAGAATTGGTAGGATTGACAAACTTCATCATTCCCCACATAGGACAGTGGAGTGCACAGCATCGTTTTTATAAGATGAAGTGCACATATTACTGGATGCATGTGGCCCTGACTTTTGGGTGCATGACTGTTTGTAGTCTTATGCACAATTCTATCCTAAACTGGGCTGTCGGTCAACATAATAGACAACTCTTTGTTGCATACAATTTTGGGGTTATATTTAGGTTTTGCTTGGCCAGACACTTGTTAGTAACAGTTTAATCAGAAGGCATTGGTGTAAGTATAAAATGAACATGATAGACTTTTGTGGGTCTGGAACAAATAATGTCATGTTGTATAATGTCACTGACTTGAGCATCATCGCTCAGTGTGAACATTGTGTAAGAGTTGTGTGCCTTCCTCACCACTGCCTCAAGCTCCTCCCCAGCATGTATCACCTTGGTTACCAGCGTATCACCTTGGTTACCACCTGGTACCATCGCTGCCACCAGTGTGCAAACAGCTATTACAAGAATCTTAAATTTTTTCCCTCTAACCCCCAATATAGTGACATTTATATTTTTCTGTATTTCTTTGGGAATGCCATTTTCGTGAATATTGGGAAAGATTTTATGACTGTTTTCTGTTTTCTTTGTTTGATAATATTGGTTTGAAATTGCAGACTAACGGAAAAGCACCCAACTGCCCCCTTACATTCTCACTGTACCAATTACATGATAGTTAAATTGACACCGAATATTTTTTAGCTGGAGAAGAGTATTCACTGTCCTGAAAGCCATCACTTGTTTGTAATCATAACAGTCAGTCAGGGTTGATTTCAACCTCTTTGGTCGCCCAGCACAGTAGGGAGTTTTGACTGGTGGCAGGTATCGCTGTGAGGAGCTTGCCACTGCCTTGACATCTTCTTATAGATTGACCAGGCAGGGCTTTCTTTCATGGTTTTTCTTTTTCTTTCCGTCTAAGAAAAAAACACTGGTGAGGAAAGGATAACTTTTGGCATGTACTGATTCAATTTCACCGTCTTTGAGGGGTGGGGGTAGGGGGAACAATATTGTCCTGATATTCTGTTATTAGGCAGCATTCTAATGTGTAAATATATTGCCAAAGATGTATATTTATAATATTCTTAACTGTCAGAATATTGATGTGCGTTTGTATAGAATGTGATGAATGTAAATATGTAGGTGTAATTTGTTTATGAAACTTGTCGTTGTAAATGCCTCTACTTATTTATTGAAAAAGGATCTGTTAAAGAATGTTGAAAATTGTCCTCTTATTTCAGACTTAACAATTACCATAAATGTAATCCACAGGCCATTGAAATTGTAAGTAATGTTATTTTGCTTTAGGTGTCCTGGTTTTGATTTCATTACATGTAATGTGGATTACAGGTAGTTTTGTCAAAGTATACAAAACATGAACACTGTATGAAACTATTGTAAGTGTAACTGTATTTCTTCCTGTATGATTTCATGTGTAACCAGAGTGTCTCTGTGCTGTCATCACCCGCTGTTTTATTACTGATTAAGAAAAGGTGTTTTCATTTGATACCTCGCCAATCATTTGATACCTCTCCCATAGAGACTTGCGTTGAATCCAGAGTAAAAGTAAAGGATTTGATTTTATTGTTGTTGTATAGACAGGACTGATTGTACAAAGGCTGTTTTATGTCCATAGATCTGGAAGCTAATGCCACATATTGTTAAATAAAGCACCTCATTATCTACAGCACTATGCAAAATGTATGAATCAAAATCTGGTCATTGTCGTGATACAGCTTGTTTATTACATAGTTATCTGTCTGTGATGTGAGTTGTTGACAACTGTTGCCGTGTTGAAAACTGGCTTTAGTGTTGAAACTATTTTTGTGACAACCAAATGTGAAATTTATGTCAGGAGGAACAGAATTGTACTTAAGAATGTATTCTACCCAAAGGAAGTTAATGAAGACCTGATTTTTTCATATGACTGGAGTTAAGTTGTCATGGCATGATTGATTAACTATAGTCACATGAAGAATCAGGTGTTCTTTAACTTCTTTTGAGTAGGATGTGATTGATTTTGATTTGATTCTGAAGTTAGAGGTAAAATATCATTTGATGCCCATATTTGGAGGAAAATAGTTTGCGGGATATAAAAACATATTTTATATTAGGTGGATGTTATTGAACTAGTTTAAGTTGCACAAGTTGTTTATTATAAGGTGCACACTTATTTATGCTAGAAGGATGCCGAGATATGCTAATATTATGAGATGACAATGTCTGTTTGTTGTGCCTTAAATTTCAAGCATCTTCTTGGTATCATAATTCAAACTGGAATTTTTTCAAATAATTAAATGTATGCATATATATTTTGATTCACGGCCTACCCGACATGTATATCTTCCCTTGTGTCATAGGTATTAAGTCAATAATTTGTCATTTCATTTTATGATTTTAAGAGTTGTTTCCCTTTGATTGCTATGTTGTATAATCATGACGTTTTAGTTGATCTCTGTTACTGGTGATCTGTGGATGATTATTTATGGTGTTAGAGTGGCGCCTACTGTATGATGTAGACAGGTGCTGTTTGGGCGGAGAGTTGGAGTGTAGAGTGCACTCCCTGACAGTGAAGGGTAGAGTGTCCTCAATCTGTGTACATTGTGTTAAAGCTATATACTGTGTGATACAGGTACATAACAGATTCCCAGTATTCTAAAGCCTCTTGTTTGATCTGGAGGTTCTTAGTGTTAAATTGTATATGAATATTTTTCATACTAGGCACATGCTGTTGAAAAACAAGGCATTCTCACATTCATGAACTGTTTCTATCTCATTAAAATCAGATCTTAGTTCTCGCTATGGCTAAACAAAGATCTGAGGACATCCCTTTAAGGGTCAGGGGGCACGGGTGGCCCAGTCGTCATAGCGCCGCGATTCGCTGTGCAGAGTTGCGTCCCTTGGGCACGCCAGAAACCTATGATTGTGGGTTCGAATCCCGGTTCGCCCCGATTATGTTTCTAGGTTTGTCAGCACCATACCCGTGCTCGTGGGTTTCACCGAAGTGGTAAACGTCTGAGACCTGCATCACTTCGGGCTTTCCTCCCACATTAAGCTGACACGCGGCGATATAAGTGGAATACTGTTAAAAGCGGCGTTAAACCAAACTCACTCACTCACTCACTTTAAGGGTCACGTTAGAACGACCTTTCATCCAACCAATCAGAGCGTCACTTACCAGATCATGAAAGTCACAGTCGGAATGTATTTTCTAATCATGCAACCACGAAATATTTAACACGGGGTATTCCGAACGACAGTTACGGGTTTTATGATTATACCATACAATCTAGGCAATCTATAAGCCATTCCAGAATGTTCTTATCAGTTTTAATTTAATCGAGAATACGTCAAACTATGTTTCGAAGCGTAGTCGCCTGTTTGAAACGTCGTAAAGCTCGAGAAAGCTGCCTTCTGATTGGCTAATGTCGATTTCTTGTCAGTCATTTCATTGGTCGGTCAAAATTCGCGAAAGGTCGTTCTGGCGTGACCCGTAATGGGATGTCCTCAGATCTTTGTTTAGCGGTAGCGAGAACTAAGATCTGATTTTAATGAGATTGGAACTGTTTAAATCTATTCATCTAATTTTTAGTGAAGGAACAGTTGTGTCTTGTCAACCAAAACTTGCCTCAGAATGTGTACTTGTAGTCGAACTTGGTGTACCTGTTTGTCGTATTTCAAGCTACAAGAGGTACTGGGAATCTCTGCTTGACATCCTGTTAGTGATATACTTCTTGTCTCATGGTACATACGTTCTCACTGATCACCTGACTATCTGTGATATTGCCGTCCACTATATATTGAAGAAATAAACACATGCATATTAGTTATAGTGTTTTGTCTTTCTATCACAGGGTAGTGCTGTTATTGGAGAGGTCTCTCTTCATATTACATAACTCCCGGGGAATTTGGGGTTAGAATAGATCTTGCCTGGTTGTGAGAAGCGACATGAAGCCATATATTGAAGGCTCCTGACTTGGTTGATTGCGTGATGCCCATATCAATCACTGGATTGTCAGGTCCAGACCTGATTATTTTACGGCCCATGTCATATAGCTTGCACAATGATGAGTGCGAGGTTACTCGAAAACGAACAAATCATATTGTAACGTTGGTAGATTTACAGTGAGATGAATTCATAGAAGCGTCATAAAATGTTTAAACGCCAATGAGGAAGTCATGGCAAGAATACCATAAGGGGAAACGGCACCGCGTGCGATTAAGACTAATGATTCGATATCCTGGATGTAGACTTAATCGTAATTGAGTCTGTATTTCCAAAATAGCGTAGCTGATTGTGAGGGGAAAGAGTTATCTCCCTTACACTACTAGCTGCCACACGTCGCATTAAAAAACGCTGTGTGGTTGGTAGATGTAACTATACAAAACGTCATAAGCGAAATTAAAGATTATATGACAAAAATATGTGTTTTTTCACATCAAATATAGTGTTTGTCAGTTGAAAACCTGCACTATCTGCCCCCCGGGCATATCTGTCATGCGGTGGACAATATGATGGAGACATGTTAAATCCCCTTAGTTTTGTGTGTCACTTGGAACAGATGTTTGTGAGAGAAGTCGTGGATATTGTTGACACTGGACTTTGGTTGGGCAACATGTGGTCCTTTTAACAAAATGCTATCGACCAGTGTATTGGAGATACCGGTGTTGAACAAAGAGACCGAGTTTATTAAGAGACGCAAGATGTGATTTTTGTCATGTGATTAAGTATTCTGTTGAACGTGGACTATCGAGTGTAACATACAAAACGATTAAGCAATGAGTCAAAATTTAGTCAAGCATGGATGTGATAAATTAACTATCATGTTGCCAAATTCAATAAATTATCACGTCACGTTTAATCAACAATTTCAAATATCAAAGTGCAGTATCTAATAAGTGTAGCATTAATAAATCTGTTGAAAATATGCGTTGCGCATCTTGTTCTTCGACCCACCCCTGACATGGGTATTACTGCTTCTAATCTCTGAGTGTTCCTGAAGAAATCTGATGGCCAACTGTGCTATCCGCCGCCTAAAATATTTGGTCCGAATTCAGGGTTCGACTTATTTGTGTATTATGCCATAGTCATCGATATTACGAGACTAGTCTGAGCAGAACAGCTGTTTGACAGTTGGCGTACACACTTCGACACCACACGACAAAGTAGTCACACGCCCATGAATTTATTGACTGTATCCTATATGTACATGTATATACTTGATAGTTTATATTTGATCGTTGATAAGATTATTGAAGAAGATGTGTATATGTCGTGAATAAAGTTATGTTAACTTGAGCATGTTGCTGGTTATGTGAACGTGTTGCCTGGTTATGTGAACATGTTGCCTGGTTATGTGAACATATTCCCTGTTATGTGAACGTGTTGCCTGGTTATGTGAACATGT
This sequence comes from Haliotis rufescens, assembly GCF_023055435.1. Lineage (NCBI taxonomy): Eukaryota > Metazoa > Mollusca > Gastropoda > Lepetellida > Haliotidae > Haliotis > Haliotis rufescens. Next base: position 63,685,262 of record NW_025963890.1, read on the forward strand.
TGCCTGTTATGTGAACATAATGCCTGGTTATGTGAACATATTCCCTGTTATGTGAACGTGTTGCCTGGTTATGTGAACATGTTGCCTGGTTATGTGAACATGTTGCCTGTTATGTGAACATATTCCCTGTTATGTGAACATATTGCCTGGTTATGTGAACATATTGCCTGGTTATGTGAACAGGTTGCCTGGTTATGTGAACATGTTGCCTGGTTATGTGAACATGTTGCCTGTTATGTGAACATAATGCCTGGTTATGTGAACATATTCCCTGTTATGTGAACGTGTTGCCTGGTTATGTGAACATATTACCTGTTATGTGAACATGTTGCCTTGTTATGTGAACATATTGCCTGGTTATGTGAACATATTGCCTGTTACGTGAACATATTACCTGTTATGTGAACATGTTGCCTGGTTATGTGAACATATTGCCTGTTATGTGAACATATTACCTGTTATGTGAACATGTTGCCTGGTTATGTGAACATATTGCATGAGTAATGATCCAGGCTCACCATCCGGGGCCTAACACAGAATTCAGAACTTTATTTACGTTCAGGCTGTACACAACGGCATCTGAAGATACAAGTTACATTTTCAATTTGGTGACAGGGCAAATAAATACTTGACAAAAGTTTACATAGAGGACTTATAATTAGATTGCAAGAAAATGTAAGTTTTCCTAATACACCAGGCTTTTCATTTTGAAATAATTGACAAACTTAACCTCATTAGGTCTTATATGATATTCACTCTCTACATGTACTTAAATTTTTCCGGTGTGTTCTGAAGTGCGGACATTCTGAAATCGCATGATTTTCAACCCCTAAAAAAGTACTGCAAAAAATACACTTTCTATCATTAAGAGAAATACCAGCCCATGTTCCAAACTCAACAGGGAAGCGACAGTTAGCAGTACGGGTCTTTGCCCAACTAATCTTAACTAAAGCGTGTGGATGACTTCCAAATTCAAAACATGTTTTAAAGTTATTATAAGATATTCCCTTTGAAGAATTTGATAAAGATGAAAGCCAACTTTGAACATTTTCATCCTCTAAACTTGATTACAAATGTTAAATTATATCACGGCTTCTTCAAATAAATAAATATATCAATAACATGTTTGCGAGAAATAGTTACCATTTATGCATATTGTTACAAATATAACTGTCAGTATACATGATTATAAATAATTATAAATAACAGAAATGAAGCTCATTTGATTTATTAGATACAAGGCAAGCCCACAGGACCCGTGAAGATCCGGGATAAGCCTTCTTGCTTGTCTAAGAGGCGACTGAGGGGATCGGGTGGTCAGGCTCGCTGACTTGGTTGATGCATGTTATCGTAAACCACAGATCGATGCTCTTGATGTCAATCGCTGGATTATCTCACCCAGACTCGATTATTTACAGACCACCGTCATATAGCTGTAATATTGCTGAGTGCGGCGTTAAACAACAAACAAAAGAAATAGCAAGTATACGGGGCGTTTGAGGTCTATAGTACGCCACTGACTCACTCACGACAAGAATGTGGTCATACAACCTACAACCGCAGTGCACGCGACTGAGCCATAAAGAAGTGATTTAACAAAGATATTTGTTCTAAACCTAATTTGTGGTCAATATGTTCCTTGTTGCTGCAGAGACAGTTTATCCTTGACTATTACTTCTTAAACGTATTGTTTGTGTAGAGTTTTTATCTGATTATATCTCGCTATTTAAACCTGCTTTAAAATGGCGTGTAAACGTGTTACCCCAAATGAGCTATTTGCTAAAGAAAACATACCCAAAAGTTTACATATAAAGTCAATTGGATCTGTCACGGAAAACTATCTTTCACTCTCCGAAAATGTTATTTTCAGTTTAAAACGGAAAACTTTATTTTTTTGCTTTAAACTGAAACAAAAAACCGAATAAAAAATACAGTTTCCTGAGGAGCAAATACGTATTTTGGCGAAGGCTAATAACACTTATGACAAGCAGCCTGCCAAGTCTCGTGTATGTACATAATTAATGTCAGTCGTTAGAAACGCGACAATTTAACACTAAGTAACACCAGCAAATGGGTCTTATCTGACAATGATTTACATATATCAACATTTGATTACCACAGCCACCCCACAGTAAAAGGATATCGTTGACAAAGTTGTTCAGAATATCAGTTTATGATTAAAAACTAGTCTTCCAATCCCTGACAGTGACGGAGGGGCCACTCGTTCGGATGGAAATAAGCACAGCAAAATAACGCTTGAGAATATCAAAGAGAGCTGGTCGCACCGGCTGTGTTGAGAACATGGACGAGGAGTGTTGTAGACCAGTAGTCTTGCGTCATTTTGTTGGAGATCGGAGAATCTCGGCTTGATAACACTGCGAAGTTGTTGTAAATATTTGTTTACCACTTGACAGTGCTCTTCTATAGGTGCGTGGAGAAACAACGCCCATCAATACCGTGCGATGCGTCATTGGAGAAGGCTACCAATCTCAAACTTGAGGTGTCAAAAGGCAGTTCATCAGGTTTTAAGATGTGTGTAAATCATGTGTTACCAATGACAGGAATAAACAGCCGGATGGTGTTGTTAATAAAGTTTTTTTTAAAGGTGTTTGACAATGTTGTGGATTGGATGAACTATGGCAGTAAGGTTCTTCAACGCCACTCTTGCTGTTCCATCATTTCATGTAATCTCTCACAGTCCATTTCAATGTTTTTCTTGCTTATTAGCTGAAGTATTCACGCTCTCCTTCGCCCAATGACCGCGTCCATGGCCTAGTGGATAGAGCGTCTGTCCATAGAGCGGAAGGTCTGTGGTTCGATCCCATGACCGTATATCATAGCAAAAGACGTTAAAAGATGGTACTTGTTGTTACCCTGTCTGGCGCTCGGCAATAAGGGGCTAAAACAAGGACTGGTCGACTCGGAGTCAGTATACTGTGTCTGAGTGGGGTATTCATGTTAAACTGCGGTATGATATCTCAGTGGGCTAGCATTATAAAACCAGCACTAGTCAGGACACACGCACGCACGCACGCGCTCACGCACCAGAAACCTATGATTGTGGGTTCGAATCACGGTTCGCCTCGATTATGTTTCTAGCATTAGCTTTGTCAGCACCATGCCCGTGCTCACGGGTTTTACCAAAGTGGTAAACGTCTGAGACCTACACCACTTCGGGCTTTCCTCCCACGTTAAGCTGACACGCTGTGATATAACTGGAATACTATTCAAAAACGGCGTTAAGCCAACTCACTCACTTAAGGTGATTTAGTCTCCAATTGACAGTTCCAGTAAGTTTCTTTCAAGTCACTTTCTTTTTCTGCTAATTGAAATTTAATTATGTGCATCAATCTTGCCTTATTTAGACCCGTAAAGATCCGGGGTAGAATAGGTCTTCAACAACCCGTACTTGTCGTAAAAGGTTAGATAGGTCGCCAACAACCAATGCTGGACGTACGCGCGACTTACTGGATCAGGTGGTCAGGCTCGGTGACTTTGTTGATGGTGTGTCTGCGTAACCCAGCGGCGTTGATTGTGAGGTGAGGTGAGGTGAAATTGGGTTTAACGTCGCGTTCAAGATTATTGCACTTATATAGCGACGTGCGTGCACGTGCATTTGTGTATGTGGCTGCTTGTACTAGTCCGGACTGATGCCGATTTATAGTGCTAGCTCACTGAGATACCATGCCGCAGTTTAACATGAATACCCCACTCAGACACAGTATACTGACTCCGAGCCGACCAGTCCTTGTTTTAGCCCCTTATTGCCGAGCGCCAGACAGGGTAACAACAAGTACAATCTTTTAACGTCTTTATGTATGACGCGGCCGGGGATCGAACCCCGGACCTTCGGCTCTCCGGGGGGACGCTCTACCACTAGACCACGGAGGGGGTCTCTCTTAGTAATAGACTTAAAGCGAGACTCTGCTGTAAATGCCTTGTCTGAGATATCACCAATGTGGAATTATGGAAATCGTCAACATCTTTTAGTTGTTCTCGCTAGACAGGCCACCATGAGACAGTCTGCACTTTCGCCACACTCTTATTCCAGAATTCACATGTTCATCAAATGAACGTCGAGCTTCTGGGTAAATAAACTGATCTACGCTCGTTTTCATGGCAGGCGGTGCAAACTTGGCTTTGTTTAAACTTTGTTCTTTTTATTCTAATCCGCCAAAACTAGCTGAAAATGCATATCTTGCTATGATGAACTTCAGAGAGAGAGAGAGAGAGAGAGAGAGAGAGTGAGAGAGTATATGGAGATGAGAGACAATGAGAAGAGGGATTTAGGGAGACAGCGACACGGAGAGAAGAGATATGAACATTGAGAGAGAGAGAGAGAGAGTGACGAGATTGGAGAAGAGAGTGAGAGGGAGACATACAGAAGAGTGAGTGAGTTGGGTTTAACGCCGCTTTTAACAATATTCCAGTTATATCGCGGCGTGTCAGCTTAATGTGGGAGGAAAGCCCGAAGTAATGCAGGTCTCAGACGTTTACCACTTCGGTGAAACCCACGAGCACGGGTATGTTGCTGACAAACCTAGAAACATAATCGGGGCGAACCGGGATTCGAACCCACAATAATAGGTTTCTGGCGTGCCCAAGGGACGCAACTCTGCACAGCGAATCGCGGCGCCTTAGACGACTGGGCCACCCATGCCCCCACATACAGAAGAGAGAGCGACAGAGAAGAGATGGGAGAAGAGAAGAGATAGTAGAGAGACAAGAGATAGGGAGAAAGAAAGAGATGGAGAAGAGAAGAGTGTCAGGTGAAATGAGAGACAGACGAGAGGGAGAGAAAAGAGAGTGTATGTCAAAGAGAGTGCCAAAGAAAGAGAGAGAGAGGCGTACGATTTGAATGACATTTGAACACGGTTCATTGGTAGACATGACATGCACGTTTACAGCTAGAACACAGATCAGAACCCAGTAGTACCACACTCCTTCATGTTCCGCCGGTACTGGCCTCAAATAGCTCTCAGCCCGCTACAAGCCTCACTGTTTGTGCGCCGATAGAATCTGTTTTCTTGTCTGAAGAGGGTACAGATGATGATATAGACAACAAATACAAGCGCCACCTAGGTAGATGATGTGAAATTGACATAGGAGCTGACACGTAGGTCACGGGTCAGAGTGGTGATTAATCTTGTAAATGTCTACCACTTGTACATTGCAATATGTACTCGCTTGTCTGACAGTTGACGCTGCTTGTGTATGTTTAAACACTTACACAGAGAACGTCAATGGGTGACTTCTACCTCAAATGTTGTGATGTTTATGATTGTATGACGTAGAGATATTCGAACTGTTTGGCTTTTATATTCCTTCGTGATCTATGATGTGATTGTGAGTGAGTGAGTTGGGTTTAACACCGCTTTGATGCGATTGTAATTCTGCTGGGACGATATTGATATAAATTAAATGTAAAACTCGTAATTACTTCTTTTGAATATCTTATCTGTATAATATATAATTTTGATATGTATGCTATGTTACCGACGGCTTCAAGTTAGACAAAGTACGCGTAAATAGTCAAGAGACTGGACATTTACAAGCTATTCGCGGTCATAAGCAATTTCGCCTGAGCCTACCAGAATTACCATTTGCTTTGATCGATGTTTGTATAAGTTGTAACTGTTGTTAGCTTTTCGACATCAGATGTAGAGGTCATTATTCAAAGAGACTACACACAATTTAAGAGTACAATTTTAAGAGACTTTTTGAGCAGCTCTGGAACGTGGAAAAACCTGGCCACAGTCGAAGATGATTCGCTGGTGTTTGCAGTCGGACGATGGCGTTGTTGCGTTGGGCTTCCGTCAGTCGTGGCATGTTTTCGCTGTTCACTTGCTGTAAGATTGCGATGGCATGCAAATGAAAACCCAACGTTTTTATAGCCCAACAAGTGATGTTGCACGTGTATGTGTGTTTCCTCGCCAGGCTCTCACGTGGTTGCGTGGTCACGTTTTTTGCGATATTTCCATCTTTTCACCAAATTTCTGCAGTACCTGATTTTTCCAAACAAATCAACCCCAATCCATGGCGAAATGACGAATTCATTTTTGGTATTAATTCTGTACGGTTATCGGCAACACTCTGTCAGATACGATTTTACTACTATTGCGTTTCATTTTTTGCAGAGTATATAAATGAACTTATTCCAGGTCGAATCTTAACCAATTTACAACAAATCAGCTGTAGCACACTAAGATATGCAAGATAGTTCCTGTCTGATGAGATAAATCTGTGGAACGCTCTGCACGGGGATTTCCTTCACGTTAGTTCACTAAGCGAATTTAAAACTTTAATCAATCTCCCTAACACAACAACAAACAATTATTAAGACTTTTTTGTGTAAATTATTAATTTATGCTCGGTTGCAGCAATTTAACACGCATCTGGCTGATCAAACTGCATATCATTGTGGAGATGCTGTACATTTTCTACTTTGCAAATAGCAGATATGATATAATTTTACTTCCATGGTAGGTATCTGAAAATAGTATTATTAACAAACGCTTCTTTCATTGTGTCAACCAACATATAAATTCTTCATTTCACTTTTTGTGTGTTAAGAACACAATATTCGAAAGAATAATAATGAAAACTATAGTAATGATATTAATTAAACACAATTTGCACTTTACGGTTGCGGATATACTTTTATGCATTGTACATTAGATTATGTTTACTTTAAAAGGTCTTGAAAACTGTTTCCCGGATCAGCAATTACATATCAAGGAATCTTGCTTGTTGACCAATCCATATTTCATTAATATGAAAGATAAATATAAACATTTTAACAAACATGATCCTTCTTGTCGTTTGATGTGATTGTGATTCCTCATGATAAAATAATCCATTGAAACTGTATAACAAACAAGAGAGAGAGTGAGTGAGTGAGATGGGTTTAACGTCGCTTTTAATATTATTCCAGTTATATCACGGCGTGTGAGCTTCATGTGGGAAGAGCGCCCGAAGTGATGCAGGTCTCAGACGTTTACCACTTCGGAGAAACCCACGAGCACGGGTATGGTGCTGACAAACCTAGAAACATAATCGGGACGAACCGGGATTCGAACCCACAATCATAGGTTTCTGGCGTGCCCAAGGTGCGCCTTAGACTGGGCCACCCGTGCCCCTAAGAGAGAGAAACATGAATACATGTATATAGTAAAATGTCCATCAAAGACTTCAAGAGAGAGTAACAGTAAAACCATGTATATTGTTATTAACAATTGAAATTCTAAATTCACCTTGACGCTTTGGACTATAATGCTCAACAAATATCGATCAATCTTCTGTGCACACTAGAAAGCACTTGTCATGACAAACCCTTGCAGTTTCGTGACGTCCTAATGGGTATTGGGATATATTAAAAAATCACACTTCAAATTCTCCTTCCCTTTCATAGTGCGGTTCATCTCTAATGGTTGATTAAGGTGAGGTGAGGTGAAATTGGGTTTAACGTCGCGTCCAAGATTATTGCACTTATATAGCGACGTGCATGCACGTGTATGTGTGTGTGTGGCTGCTTGTACTAGTCCGGACTGATGCCGATTTATAGTGCTAGCTCACTGAGATACCATGCCGCAGTTTAACATGAATACCCCACTCAGACACAGTATACTGACTCCGAGCCGACCAGTCCTTGTTTTAGCCCCTTAATGCCGAGCGCCAGACAGGGTAACAACAAGTACAATCTTTTAACGTCTTTTTGTATGACGCGGCCCGGGCTCGAACCCTGGACCTACCGCTCTCCGGGCGGACGCTCTACCACAAGACCACGGAGGCGGTCAATGGTTGATTAAAATAATCAAACATTTCACTATAACGTGTATCATAAATAAAAGCAACAGAACGTTTCCATGACGTAATCTCTTCCATTATACGATTCCGACTTAATCATGAGCATGTTCGTTTATGAATCACTATCATATCGTGATGATACCAGATGTTCGCGAAAAGGTGAGCGTATCCTGCTCACCGGTGGCACCCGTCACAAACACATGCACAGGCAAGACATTTGTAAACAAACGGGAACATATAGGCCAAGTGACAATGGGGAATTACATCGGACAAGTGACAATAGGGAATTACATCGGTCATTATTCTTGTCACTGAATTTGTCTCCGCTCAACTGAGGCCTTGAATGGTGTAACGTCTGAGCAAGAGCCGTATGACGCTCTTTAAAATCTTGGCAGAAATTAAGAGCATCCTCGATTGTACCTCAAAAGTTGTTAAATGTAGACACCAAAGGCTACAGATGCTGAAATACTGCTCGACATAAAGGAAAAGTGAACTGTTGGAAAGCTGAAGTCATCTTTTGGCACTCTTTATGCACAGATCTGAGTGAGTGAGTGAGTGAGTGAGTGAGTGGGTGGGTGGGTGGGTGAGTGAGTGAGTGAGTGAGTGAGTGAGTGAGTGAGTGAGTGAGTGAGTGAGTGAGTGAGTGAGTGAGTGAGTGAGTGAGTGAGTGAGTGAGTGAGTGAGTGAGTGAGTGAGTGTTTTATTTGCATATACTTCCTATGGATATCATGAACGTCCCAAGAGCATGTCCATGCCCGCAGTCCATTAACGTGATAGTAATAAATATTGAAACTAATTTTTAAGCCTAATTCAGATTACTTTTTTAAATGTCATTAAGGACAAACAGTTTAATTACAGTGCTATTGATCAGCGTTACGCACCGCAACACAGAACTACTCTTGGAACAACGTTTCACGTCGCGTTTATGTACAGAAAGATGCACTGTGGCTTATTGCTTTGTTTAACCGGTGTTGCGGGGGTTTTGAAGACTTGCAAGAGGTGTTAATATTTTCAATAGTTGCATATAATATTTTAAACATAATTTCGAATTATTACAATAATAGCAATTAGAGCATCCTTTAAACACCATCTTGAAAATATATACTATAGATGTGTATTAACTGCTCCGCTGGTTCAGAACCAAGTTATATTTACATATCAAAGCTCTGTTTGTGTTGGTAGGGACAAATAATTAGCGTGGAAATACATATAAACATATAAAATCATTATCTATTAAATCATTTGATGTTTGAATTGATAATAATCTAATTCATATCAAATGTTTTTGATAAATACATTGTAGTTGTTTTTTTTATACAAAACAAGTCCAAACAATTTATCATATATTTATTACATTCTCGTACGACATTATTAGACATGTTTATTGAAAGGTAAAAGGTAATTTTTAATAGTTAAAAGGTAGTTGTTAAACATGACGTTTACATGTGTATGCGTGTACATACACATAATAGTTAATCATTGGTATCTTTTTAAAGAAACTCTATTTAAACTCTATTTAGATTCGATAGAAGATTGCCACATGAAAGCCATTTTCGTTTGTATTTTTAGTCGTATTGTAATATACCTGCTTTACTGGCGTCATTCTAACACATGGTGCATGATGCTGAGATCTCAATATACACATAGATACCGAGATGCCCGACATAGCAGTAGACATACCGGGATATACACTCAAATGATTACATGATCTTCTCAAGGTTAACAACACAAACATAACGTAATTGTCAATAAATCTAAATATACCATTACACGATCTGTATAAACATGTGCAGTAATGGTGAACGACCACAAGTCCAGAACAACATGTCATTCTCCATCCCCGTCCATGAGAAATGAGCATCGCAATTATTCTCAAATTGCTGAAATATTGTTCATACGACTCATGCTCAGAAGTTGTTCGATCAAGGTTACAACATTCAAGGCCTCAGTAAAGCTTTTAAAAAGGACATTTCCAAATATGACGCATCAGTGACAAAAATGATGTCCAATGCAATTCCCTATTTTGACTTGTACCATATGTTCTCGTGGTTTTTTTTCAGGTGAACAATTGATTTGCCTTTGCATGTGTTTGTGATGGGTGCCACTGGTGGGGCAGGATTCGCTCACCTTTTCGCGAACACCTGGTATCAATACTGCTTGATAGTGATTCATAAACACATACTCATGATATAGTCGGAATCGTACAATCGACTCTGCTTTATGCAGAGATTTCTATTGGATATGAAAAGGGTTTTATATCTATCTATATATATTTATATCTATTTATGAATACATTGATATCGGTTTCGTAAAAACCGAAACCTGGATAGGAATTAACGTGCTTAGTCATCTTTGTGAGGTTGCTCTTTGGACAAGAGGAAATTTGAATAATATTTATGTGATTTGCAACCCGTTACTGCTACTACAGAAGGGTGTATTTTCCAGAATGTTTCATCTGAAATACATGTTCATATTATCTGAATACAGTATAGAATTGGACGGCAGTGCAGATACCTTTTGATGTGTAAAATCATCAATATTATGTTTAAAAATGTAAAAGCTTTAGTACTACTGCATCATTGAAATATAACCCTGGAAAAAAGTTAAGCGACTCACAGGGTTGGAGTGAGTGAGTGAGTGTGGTTTTACGCCGCTTTTAAGCAACATTCCAGCAATATCACGGCGGGGACACCAGAAATGGGTTTACACAATGTACCCATGTGGGGAATCGAACCCGGGTCTTCGGTGTGACAAGCGAACGCTTTAACCACTAGGCTACCCGACCGCCCCCACAGGGTTAGAAATAACAGAGTTAATATCACTTCTCGCGCACCAGTGTATTGTTTCCGTCATCCGGACGGCATTGTTGACGTCATTCGAATCTTATTGTGACGTAAGGTCGGAATGACGACACACCTGAAACGTCGTCATGGCTGAAGATTGTTGAAGTCATTCGACAGATTCCGGTTTTCAAGGACAGCGGTGGTTATCAGTGCGTTTTTCTGAAGGGAGTTCAAAGGGATTAAGAAATAATGGGTAATATAGAAATTATTACAAACACATGTGTGTCATACTGATTTTACGAAACGAGTGTACGAATTCTTGTATTACCCTCGCTCTTGCTCGGAAAATACAAGAATTCCGACACTCGTTTCGTAAAATCAGTATGAAACACATGCTCGTGTCTATTTATCGGAAGCCAGGCTTTGAGCTGTTCTATGGCAATAGATGTTTCACTACCCTCTAAATTTCTTCCTTTGCCTTTTTTTATAGTATGCTTGATTATGCAACATACAGTGTCCTTGTAGCAGTTTATCGGTGGTATCTTAGATATGAATGAGATCAACGTTTAACGTTATAAACAGGGGCAGAAGAAACCTTACCTCTCCGTTGTTTGTATATGTTTGATTTTGTAATTGAAAATATCTCAAATTAGCTATATCATATCCAAACAATCAACTCTACTGGCGCTAAGTCAGCACTCAAAGAATAATTTTACATAGCTATAATTTAATTTAAAACTTTTAAAAAGTAAAAAATAAATACACAACTGATGATGGGTATTTTAGACATCCTAACTTTAATAATCAATACGTTTCCTTTTTTCGGGACAAATTTACAATATTCTTAACATGGTAGAGGTCATTTGGTTGCAAATTAATTTTTTACCCCAGTCTTCATTGAATCAATTTATTTTTACACAAAAATTACCCGGAATGAGTGAAGGTTAAACAGACAAAATCAAATTTAGCAACAGTTCTTTCATCTTCAGTTACATAAAAAACAAACTCGGTATACTTTCTTTTGCCCCTTAGTATATTTTAATATTTACAAAAATAATTCACAGGTGATAAACTGTAAACGTTCGTCGGGAGTAGACAAGCTTTTACACAATGGACATGTGACGTCCTGTTTCTGATTTAATTCGCGATACACGTGATAGGATGTATTGCCATTATGTCTGTTGAACAATATAAAGAAAATTAAAAGATAATAATTCACACATCACCTGATTTGAAGCTTATGCAATTAAACACCAATTCACAGCGATTTGATTTGGGATAGTTTAGATTATCTAACGTGTACTAAAGACAAATTGTGCAGGAATGTATGGAGTCTTTGTTAACCGGCGAGCACAACCTTGCCTCCATCCCATTTCAATTTTTCTGTATGTTGTTCTTTTATGCCGCATTCAGCAATATTCACGTTATATGACTGTGGTCTGTCAATATTCGAGTCAGGACCAGACAATCCAGTGATTGACAACAGCCCCCAGCTCACCTTATCATTTGATGAAACTACTGCATATTTTTTATGACCTCGTATTCTACGGAAGCGTAGTAGGGCCACGGTGAATTTTTTTCTTGTCTAAGTATCTCCTACGTAGGACTTTGTATCTCCTACGTAGGACTTAGTATGGCCTAGAATTACTATCTCCTACGTAGGACTTACTATCTTCTACTTAGGACTTAGTATCTCCTACATAGGACTTAGTATCTCCTACGTAGGACTTAAGTGTCAAGTTTCAAGTGTGCTCAATATATAACAGGCAGTGACAAAAGTAAGTCTGTAACACATGATCTACTCAATGCGGCAAAGAAATATGAATTATGGACCACAATAGTCCACTTTATGAAATCTAACCAGTTTCCGTCCAAGGTTGTGTGGAACAAAACCGTACAGACTAAAATAACAGAACATGAAACTGCTCATTGGCTCACGAGTCTGCGAGATAACCCTAAATTAAACAGATTTATTAACATTCACAGTAAGCTTGTACCTCATAGACTGTGGAATATGTGTACTTTGTACAATATACCAACTAGACCTATGTATGCACTTGTGAAGCTTGGAACTCTACCAATAACACCTGGACAGTGTTTAATGTGTGATGACGAGTGCGATTACATAATAAAGCATCAGCTGCTATGTTGTACAGCTTTAGCTGATGCAAGGAACACCCTCAATGAACATCTATTTGACACTTTAAACCTCGAGCAATACATGCGTATTGAGGACTGTGCAGATGACGAAGTAAAACTTGTGACATTACTAGGTAGTATAAACCCCTATTGTAGAGGATATGAGCCTTGACAGCTGGGCTGAATTCATATCTTCTGTATCACGAGATATAAGCTCCTGGAACATGCGATCAATGCTCTGTCTATAGACAATATATCTCATACCAGGACCACGACATGCAAATATTTAGTATTGCAAATTTCTCTGCATAATGTTCTTGTAAATAAGCTGTGTTAACATGATTCCAAATGTATATCACTCTCCGAAATTAATGGTGGAAATAAAGATCATTCATTCATTCATTCATTCATTCATTCATTCAATCATTCTCCTACATAGGACTTAGTATGGCCTAGAATTACTACGTAGGCGATATCAGGGGCGGTCGGGTAGCCTAGTGGTTAAAGCGTTCGCTCGTCACGCCGAAGACCCGGGTTCGAATCCCGACATGGGTACAATGTGTGATATTGCTGGAATATTGCTAAAAGTGGCGTAAAACCATACTCACTCACTCACGTAGGCGATATCAAGTCCTACGTAGGAGATAGTAAGCAGGACATAGTAAGTCCTACGTAGGAGATAGTAAGTCCTACGTAGGAGATAGTGAGTCCTACGTAGGAGATAGTGATTCTAGGCCATTCTAAGTCTTACGTAAGAGATAGTAAGTCCTACGTAGGAGATACTAAGTACTAACGGTGGCTTCTGTTCATACGTCCCTGGTTTGTCTGCCAGACTAACATGTGTGGTGAACATGCGACTGTGGTATAACACCACGCATCTCTCGAGTTCCGACAGTGAAAAGGCCCTATTTGAATAACGGACTGTATCCAGTGTCGTTTTCATTGTCGAGCTGGCGTTAAGCTCTGCGTGTTAGCAGGCTTCAGTAAACTGGTAGTCGGGTACATTCTTTGTAGAGGGGGATAGTTAGCTACTCGTTTTCTTGAATTGTGAGGGTTCTAAGACAACCATGTAATGACTGTATCAAACCTGGGGAAAGAGTGATCATGTGTTTTCAGACGCAGAGTTTTCACTCTGTAAAGTTGCGTCCCTTAGTCACACCAGGATCTGCTGATCACGGGTTCGTATTGATTATAAATATCCCCGTGCTCATGGGATTCACAAAAGTTGTATAAATCTATGACCAGTTCATTTGGTATTTCCTCAAACTGACATAACTGGAATACTGTGCGAAGCGGCGCTAAACTCAACCTCACTCACTCAATGTAATGGCTATATGATTCGCAGCAAGTCAAGACAAGAACTGACTTCTTGAATAGATTGTCAGAAATGCGAGATTTTGTGACAAAAATTATTCCGGCTAATATTTCTTTTGTTCTAAGCAGTATTCAGACAGCAATATGCAATTATCTTTTCTTTCAACGTTCACCGAGGAGAGTTTGCTTTGAATAGCCATTTCTCATCCCCTGACAGGTGCGTGAATATGTGACCTATTCAATACATCAGAGGCGACATAAACCATGGTTGTTTCGATAGATCAAAGCAATACAATTTAAACATCCCAAAGCAAATGAGGTTTTTCTTCGGTTGAGCTGGATACAGCCTTTTGAAAAAGGAGGGATGCACTCAACACACAACATGCTTGATGAATGCCAATAGTTTGCGTTTGATAGTCGTATTGTGTTGAAAAAAAATTCCATTGAAAACATATCAACAAATGAATAAGTTCTACAGAATGACACTATAACGGCACCTCCACACGCCACGTCACCTTGATAACGGTGTGAAAGAGTTTACATAGGAAACAACGCAATATGCAATGCACCAGAATAGTACGTTTTCATATCATTTTCTATACTTGACTCTTTGTCTACTAAATTCATAAAGTTTTAGTATGCTTAAAAGGTGCGCAGCCCTGTACCCCTCCTCTGCATCCGCGCATGAACTGATGCTCTCCTTGGAACCAGGGAGCACCCACGGGGAACCCATGTATCGCAGACTCACGGAGTACATGTCCAAAGATCTCCTACATCTGGTAAAAGTGTCAGAAAGCCCGCACAATACTCCCCACTATTCCTCCACCAGTACTCCGCAGCACCTCCACAGGCTATCAACAAGCTAGCACGTGGGACCTATAGCTATCACACCTCCATCGCTACTGTACACAGCTCTCAAACGCCGCAAACCATGTTTGTTTCTTTTACTGGAAATAGCCATTTTAATATTTTGCATCGATGTAGGTAACGTGCAGTACAGGGCGGAGGGTTCCGCGCAGCTTGATGCGAAGGTGTCAAAGGTTGCGAAATAGTTTCCGGACAGGAGGATATAAGAAATTATGTACACATGCTGCCGTCTTCCATTTATTCCCGACCACCCAAAGAGGAGAATTGTAGGGGCTAGGAACCTCGGTATTTGTATTTAGCCAGCTGTTTTTTCATAAAACACTACTTGAAATGTGGAAGAACATTGCCCATTCGCTATACTAGATGACTGGTGTATATTCGGTTTGGATATTGCATATTTCCATAATACTTTTTCAGTTAGATTTTTTTTGTGATTGAGTAGGTTTTAGCTTTTAGAGAGCATGCTTTCTAAAATCAATTTATGTTTGGTTTTAATGTGTTGATATTGTAGGGGGTGGTTGAAAAACCAATGAACATTTTGCTCCAGTCCTGAAAGTGTATTTAATGTTAAAATGTGCGGTATGTGAACTTTGGTGTTTGTTTAACATCTACACATTACTTAAAGCCACAGCGAGGGGTAATTAGACGTATAATCATTTACGTTCTCCCCGCGTGGTTTCAGTCAGACCATCCAACTGTATACTGGGCAGGTAATGGACACAGGTCGCTGGGTTGTTTATCTTTTGACGCCGAGAGCACTTAATGTGTCCTTTGTAGGAACTTCACCGCGTGCGACTACGACTGTTTCAGATTCTTCTGATGTTGTAATTAAAGTTTATTAATTTAGATTGTTTTATTTAATACATTATCGGTCGAAGGAGAATATCACACGTGTTTAAATATTTAAATTAATTCATTTATTACAAAGCATACAATCTATGTTTAATATTTTATATATGTATATATTATTTCTAAAATATATATAATGCGTATCCACGGTGTGAAATAAACCGTGCCCTGTGAGGAAATTCAAAACGATGCTTATGATATTCCTATAATAATTATCGATATTATATATTAAGGTATATTATCTTTTATATATTATCTATATTAATCATTTCAGCTGATCATGGATTTAATCACAGAGCGGAAGATTGTGCTCACTAAATCGAAATGAATTTAAGTGTAGAAAGTAATTAGTAATTAAAAAGTTCGCTTTAAAATATTCCTATGTTTATTGGTGCAACATCTTGATGTCCATACAAATAATAATAAACGTTTCTATCACTCTGTAACATGGTTGGTGTTAATTTTAAAAATTTAGTATTTTAAGTGTGAGGGGACTATTTTTTAAATTTTTATTGTTAATAAATGTTGTTACATCATTATATATAAAAAACTGACCAGATTTCAATATTGTGATAACTTCATTGATTAAACCTTTTACATCCGCAAATCTTTTTGCAAGAAGTATATAATGTCATATCTTAGGTAACCATGAATTTCATGCATTTGAAATAGTTGTGTTTATCCCAGAATTATTTATATTAGATCATAATCAAACAAATTTTTGACCTTGAATGAATATTAGACATGGATAATAATACTGAAACATTACAGTCAAAAACCAAAAAAATCTAGTTTCATGTAAAAGATATAAATGTATACATATGTATCTTAGTGAACGTTGAGAGATGGTATTGTGATAACACTCATCCAGTGATGATTATACCTATATGTTCACAGTGTACAAAACCTATGTTTGAATCAAATAAAATTACTAAAGAGGTCACAGATATATTTATATATATTAAGAAAATACAGTGAAACCCCGTTAATACGGACTGCATGTTCTCCAGTGAACTCGTCCGGATTAATCCCTGAATATCAACTGCTCGGAGCGGTATAAAGTCTCTATACGTAGGTGTACGCAGAGGTCCCCCGTGAAGATACGGGTTAGAATAGGTCTTCAACAACTTATACTGTCGTAAGCGGTAACTATGCTTGTCGTAAGAAGCGACTAATGGGATCGGGTGGTCAGTCTCGCTGACTTGGTTGCTGCATGTCATCGTATCCCAATTCCGTGGATCGATGCTCATGATGTCAATCACTGGATTGTCTGGTCCAGACTCGATCATTTACTATAAATAATAATTTCATATAGCTGTAATAGTGCTGACTGTGGCGTTAAATAAACACATATACACCGAGGTAATTGTCCAGAATACGGGGTGTCTAAACTGTTGGGTTTCGGACAATAACGAGATTTCGTTGTAAACCAAGTAATTTGTTAAAAAAAAACCTCCAAACGGATCGCGTCAAAGTTCAGCATGAGTTATGACGTATACACACGAAAAACAAACAGAGTGACAACCAATATGGGTCACCACTGTTATGTAAATACGTAGACAGAGGCGATTCACATCATGCGGTGCTAATACCTTGAGTGGGAACCTGGGTCACGATATAAGTGTTCATTTACTAGTATAACATCTTCTATAAGCTAGTTACACTTGTTCTGACATATTCTCATACCATGTACTTTCATGTGTGCTCGACACTAACGAGACAAAACGATGAAACAGTTGTTAAAATAGCCATGGTAAGGTCCAGTAGCATTGCTTATTACAGGTATATATGGTTATATATTTGAATGTTTTCACCATTAATCATTTTTTTAGTTTCTTTCTGTTAGCATCCAATCTTACGCTGCGGTTAGTTCGCTGGTTTATTCTTACCGGTGGGGCAGGATACGCTCATCTGTTAGCGAACACCTGGTATCATTACTATTTGATACTGATTCATGAACCATGCTCATGATATAGTCTGTATCGGACTCTGCTTTAAACAGAAATTGACTGTTTTTGTAGCTTTTATTTATTATTATTATTGATAATTATGATTGTTTTGTTTCTATGTAGTACTCCTACTAATAATACTGTTTGCTTATTTGTTTAGTCCCTTCTTACGTTTAATTAAGCTAGCGTTATAATATGATTATATTTCAATGTTAATTGAATATTTATTCAAGATCATATTTACTAAATTTAATTATCCCATCCCGTCTACAATGATGCAGCCTTGGTATCTTCCCAACCAGAACCATTTATATGGTTTCATGCCATTATCAATTATTTTCGTATGTTTTCTTAATACTAATAATGTGACTTGATTTAATCATATCCCTTCATGATGATAGTAATGCTAGGGGTTATTCAAATTATCTTTTTAAAGAATTAACAGTTCTTTGCGAACACCTGGTATCATCACTATTCGATAGTGATTCATAAACACATGCTTATGAAAGAGTCTGAATCGAAACAATGAACTCTGCTTTAAAAAGAGATTTCTTATGAATATGGACATGGTATTTGTGGCTTTTATTTAATCTGTTTCCATGCTTTGTACCTTTCAGTAAATGTTTTATTATTGTCACTGATATGCTATCATCTCCTCCTGTTTACAAATGATGCTAGGTCTATTTCCGTTATTTCTTTCCTTTAAAAACTGTTTTTTATTCATAGTTTCTGGTTTCATTGTCACCTCCTACATGCATGTTTAGCAATGTTTATGTATTTAGTGAACCTACATGTATGTGTTTAGTAACGTTTATGTATTTAGTGAACCTACATGTATGTGTAATAATGTGTATGTATTTAATAAACCTACATGTATGTGTAATAATGTTTATGTATTTAGTGAACCTACATGAATGTGTAATAATGTGTATGTATTTAATAAACCTACATGTATGTGTAATAATGTTTATGTATTTAGTGTACCTACACATATGTGTAATAATGTGTATGTATTTAGTGAAACTATATGTATGTATTTAGTAACGTTTATGTATTTAGTGAAACTACATGTATGTGTAATGATGTTTATGTATTTACTGAAACTACAGGTATGAATAATAATGTTTATGTATTTAGTGAAACTATATGTATGTGTTTAGTAACGTTTATGTATTTAGTGAAACTACATGTATGTGTAATAATGTTTATTTATTTACTGAAACTACATGTATGTGTAATAATGTTTATGTATGTACTGAAACTACATGTATGTGTTATAATGTTTATGTATTAACTGAAACTACATGTATGTATTTATTAACGTTTATGTATTTACTGAAACTACATGTATGAATAATAATGTTTATGTATTTAGTGAAACTACATGTATGTGTAATAATCTTTATGTATTAACTGAAACTACATGTATGTATAATAATGTTTATGTATTTACTGAAACAACATGTATGAATAATACTGTTTATGTATTAACTGAAACTACATGTATGTGTAATAATCTTTATGTATTAACTGAAACTACATGTATGTATAATAATGTTTATGTATTTACTGAAACAACATGTATGAATAATAATGTTTATGTATTTACTGAAACTACATGTATGAATAATAGTGTTTATGTATTTAGTGAAACGACATGTATGCATAATAATGTTTATGTATTTAGTGAAACTACATGTATGTGTAATAATGTTTATGTATTTACTGAAACTACATGTATGTGTTATAATGTTTATGTATTAACTGAAAATACATGTATGTGTAATAATGTTTATATATTAACTGAAACTACATGAATGTAAAATAATGTTTATGTATTTACTGAAACTACATGTATGAATAATAATGTTTATGTATTAACTGAAACTACATGTATGTATTAATTAACGTTTATGTATTTACTGAAACTACATGTATGAATAATAGTGTTTATGTATTTAGTGAAACTACATGCATGTGTAATAATGTTTATGTATTTAGTGAAACTACATGCATGTGTAATAATGTTTATGTATTTAGTGAAACTATATGTATGTGTAATAATGTTTATGTATTTACTGAAACGACATGTATAAATAATAATGTTTATGTATTTAGTGAAACTACATGAATGTATTTATTAACGTTTATACATTTAGTTAAACTACGTATATACATAATAATGTTTATGTATTTATATGGATAAACCCCATTATTCCTGTAGGCATCGGTTTCAGTGAAATCTTCCAGATAATTTCCGAACTGAGAAATCACGTTGGGGGTAATAATATATTTTCTTCCCCAAACATCGCCAAGAAGAAGAGTTTTCCAAACTGACGAGGTTTGGCAGTAATTATAATTATGTTATTAACATGTTGGCTTTTCCATATCAATATTGCTGCTTGGTTTGCTTTAATGACGTCAGTCATTATATATGGATGTTTTAATGTGCAATTCAGATTTTAACATATTGATGTTGAGAGATTTTTTCATCGCCACTTCGAATTCACGCCAGGTAATGCCATAACAAAAATTCCTCTTCATCAAAATACATGTATGTATGTAGTAGTCTTTCCAACACAACATTCCGCGGGATGTGTTGCTCACATATTAATGTTCTTTTCTATAACTTTTTAGAATAAATGTATTAAATATGTATTATATCTTTAAGATCTTTACATATTATTTTATGTAGTAATTACGTGTAAAAAGAGACTTGGTGACTAACACTCTCACGTTTGTTACCCCGTTTCAGTAGCTACAATCTCCTTGCAATATTTAAAATTGCACATCAAGTTAATAATTTATGTAACAATTGCTACTATTTTCATGGTAATCAACTTACCTTAATACTTGTCTATGGAGCTCAAGAATGTAAAGTGACGATTAACAAGCGGGGAGGTGTGTCACCTGCACTTTTAGAATATGACAAGTAGTTTCTGGCGCGCGGATAATAGTTTATCATCCATGTAAGAAAATACGTATGGCCATGGAAACTAATTTCATCGTTATTGTATTAACGGACATTTTCAATGTATCCATTCCCCTGTGGTTGAAATAAGATCCATCACACATATGACAATTTGGAGGTGTGGGATTAAAGAGATTCTGCTAACCAAAAAGACCTGAATAAACATTGACAGCTCGGCATTTTAAACTCCAAACATTTTCGTCTCAAAGCATTGGTTTGACAAAAGAGGATAAACAAGTTTGCTTTCTTGTCAAAATGTCAAATTTAGCACTGACATTTGATAGCTACCGTACAGAACAGGAGGCTTTGCCTACTGCTGCCTTACTGAAGCTATTAACATTTTAAAAGACCGATAAGGCCCATCCGTGTCGCATTGTGCAGATAGAGCGCGCTGTTGAACAGGCCGCTATGACATGGTCTAGTCATAACAATAATAAATAGCCACTAAGGATCATTTTAATAATCGACCCAGGGTGTTGAAATAATTTTCAAGGGACAATGATTTGTCACACCTTTATGAAATTCGTAAACGTTGAAAGCGTTGATGGGGGTTATTTAAGTACAAGTAGGTTTTTTTATATTCAGTTGTGGTTTCAAATTGTTGCCACAGTTTCTCACTCATTGTTTTAAAGGTAGAGTAAAGGAAACGTAAATATTAACTGTTTTGTCATAGCTATTGCAGCAGCAATGCAAACATGTGGTCCAGGCACACGTGTGTTCCATGAATGCTTCGGTCAAATGGAAGTTCTTAGGCAGTCGACATTTCAAGAAGTACTTCCTGGGATATTTACAGCCACTTGACAACTGACATAAAATAGAGGGTGCTTCCAAAAGTGTTTTCCATCTTCACAGGTTGAACAGGAAACGAAATGTGTTGGATATTTGTGTCCATAAGTGATTCCGAATGGGTAATCTGCCATAGAGAGGTTGCTTGGTACCTTTCTTAAACTGTACGATAACATTAAATCTATGAGTAACGTGGAGAACGCTTGAGTAACGTGATTTGTGTGTGTTTAGTTTAATCTTATTATTGATCAGGGTGGCATGAACATAGCAACCTTAGCGCAACGACTATCATAAGACTATGTTAAGGTATGGAAGTTACGATCGCCTTAGTGCTAAGATCGGTTTGTACAATGGCACCCAGCACATTACAGTGTCAGGGCGGAGGAGTAGCACAGTGGGCTAGGTCGTCGTTGTGCAGAGTGGTGTTTTTGCTTCCAGGATATATAGGCCTTGAGTTCGAATCTCTGTCGGCACCATTTGGATGATCGTTAGTTTCCCCAAAGTGACAGACATCTACAGAAATGGGCGCCAACACTTTAGTCTTTCAAATCTGGGCTTAAAAAACATCTCTTCCAGCGCTATTCCTATTAACTCTGCGGTTCTTCGGGTAAGCACGTCCAGAGCAAACCGCGTTCGCCAATCCTCCAACTTGCACTTTGAGCTTGCCAATTTGTTGTGTTGAAATATAGTGCAAGATCAGTATCATTATTGTTATGTGTAGTAGTAGTAGTGGTAGTAGTAGTAGTGGTAGTAGTAGTAGTGGTAGTGGTAGTGGTAGTAGTTCACACTGATCTTTCTCCCACATGAACCTGACAGTTTGACACGCCTTGACATAAATACTCACTCACTCTCGTGATCTCATTGATTTATACCTTGGAGCTTAATTACTTACTTTGAATAATATATAAATACTTTAAATCATATCGTCGACCTTTGGTCATTCATCGCAGGGGCACCTGTGAAGCAGTAGCCTAAAGCGCTGATATTCGCTGTGTGGAGTAAAACAACCTATGGTTGTGGGTTCGAATCCCATGTCATGATTCTTGGCTTTCAGGCACCATTCCTGAACTCATGGGTTTCACCAAAATGTTCAATACTGTTCAAAGCGGCGTGAACACGAATTCTCTTAATCACTACATCATTCACCCACTGAACCCCGTCACCAGATTTCGAAAATAACTAGATGCACTTCTTTCTAAACCTTCACGGCCTTAAAACCGAATGAACCTTTAGGTTTGGATTTGCGGGCCATGGTATTTACTGAAGCATATCCTGTTGGCATTCGGGGGATGGGGGGTACTTCCCTTAAGAGACTCAAACGGTGAGCTGGGGGTAGAAACGCGTGTCATCGTTCCCAGACAGCGTGGAACGTTCCTCATGTCATCAACGCCCGGTTTATCTGACCTTACCATGGTACGTGTAGAGAATACGTGAACATATGACTTATAACGTTAAACAATTATGGAGTAAATCCATAAGTGTTTGAATATAAAACGTCGACGCCAGGGAATAACCAGTCTCGATTATCCACCGTAACAGATTCCATTGGGCGTACAAGGCAAAATAGCGGTGAAAATTATATGAATGGATCACTTTCGTTTAAAGAGTAAATGGTCTGTTTAACTCTCTTCGTGCCGTTCTTGCTCAGCTCAAGTGTTAAAGTGTCCCAAAAGATAAGCTCGGTCCAAACTCATCCGATTTAACGTCATTAATATGCGTCTATGTCAGTAGTAGGTCCAAAAGGTCAAGTACGTCTACATACGTAGTTCCATACTTATTTGCCTGTAACTAAAAGCAACAAACCCCTTTCCAAATTCATAGGAAATCTCTGCTAAAAGCAGAGTCCATTGTACGATTCCGACAACATCATAAGCATGTGTTCATGAATTACTTTCAAATAGTGATGATACCAGGTGTTCGCGATAAGGTGAGCGTATCCTGCCCCAGAATTAAATATAAAAATCTCTATCTTTACCACAGAACCCTCTCTATGCAGAATCGGAAATGCAAACCCTTATTTCCCAAATAAAATAACTTCAAGCCAACATGTAAGACACATGCTTGGGACGCAATGGTTTCGTCATTGTTAGCTCTGCTGAATGTTCATCTGTGGCGCTTGTATGCATAGTGTGAGGCGTTCATTTCTGAGTAGTTTCGATGTTTTAAGAGTTTTAAGAAATAATCGTGTATTCAGAACCAAGGGTTATCAAAGAGAATGTCGTAACTTTCACCCAAGTTTAGAAGAATTCGACACCTCTTGGCGCAAAGGCAAATCTGTAATCGTTCATAATACGTTTCAAACGTCGGGATAACAGCACGTGGTACGTGAAAACTAACACAATCCCCTAAAATAACAGAAAAGTTTTAAATTTGAGTCTTTAGCTCGCCCCAGTAGCATTAACTAAAGATAGTGAGCAAGACGCAGAAAGGGCGCTTGTTTCGATCGCAGTGTGACATGCCCACTATTTCAAGAAAAAGACTCTATGAGGCAAAACACCACTGGAATGTACACGATTATCAGCTGAAACCTAAACCCACGTCTATATTGTGGACGAGACTATGCACAGTTTCTTTTCCCCATCTTTTGCCTCGCGATTCAGATTTTTTTGGTTTCTGACTATCAAGGCTATTTCTTCACACAGTATCCAATTCGGGAGCTATCTATCAGTGGTGGGTTTCCTTTCGTCTTATTCACAGTATCTGCTGGTAACATAAATAAGCAAAGAAGATCGTGTCACTCAAATACGACCCTAATGAAGCTACACACGGTGAGCAAGGAGGCAGGAGCCGGGCTTGTTTCGTTGAAAGCCTCTTTCATAAATTGATTGTTTATTCTTCAATATCAGAGAAAATGGCGTCGGGAGCCAAAGGGGTGATCGAAATTGAGAACCGGCGCATCTAACGAGCTACGGAATAGGACTGTTTGGACTAGTGGCGATATTCAGTGATAATAATAGGAGATAAAAACGAAAGAGAGAAATTGTTAGATAGCAGAGAAGACCACCAAGGTGTCATGGTTTACTACTTCAGCGGATCTCAAAGACGTGTCGGGGTGCCTTCGGCGTATCAGCTGTTATCTGCTGCTCAACTCGGATATACTGTAACATAAACGGGCGCGGAAACGAAATTGAATTATCTCGCCATTAACATCCCTGCTACATCGCCATGGCCAATAATAGGAGTTTAAGTCAACATAAACTGCTCAATTTATATTTTGGTTAAGCCCTGTTTCCACAAACATTAAACTATTTACTTTATACATTACACTACGCGGATGATAGTGGCGCGGATAATTCTAAAAAGTAGTGCCCCCAGCTGATTTCTGTTAGTGGACACTTTACTACTGACCGGAAACACACCCGCCACGCCAAACAGTTCTATATACACTACCGCCATATCTAGCAATATCAATTAAAGGGAATTAATCCTCAGACGATTTTCTTGGCGTATTGTAAACTTTGTTATTGAATGATAAACTCATTTCAAGTTTGCAGATAAATGCAAAGTTGGTCGTTTGCAGTATTTGGTTCTGAGGAATCACATTCATGACAGAAACACAACCTTATGATTCAGTTTCTAGTGATGAAATTGTATTCTTACGCCAGCAATGATCCAGCAACATATCACTGACAATATGTAATCGAAACCAGGGATCGATAGTGTGAACACCAGCTTATTCCCCATCACTGCACCACGTAACCATAAGTTAGTATGTCGGTAAAGGTTGGTTTACGTAATGTTGTGTCTGGCAGCCATTGTGAACACCCGACCTCCATTGTATAGAATAGTTCAACACATACAGAAGCGTGCCAGTACTATTGTAAAATATATCGAATAATTTAACATGTTCGTTTCTATCGTTTTCATTTATCATGATGTGTTATTTTACAATATTTGAGGGAAATATATTTTTCATTGAATTTACACTGTTCATTTTCGAATCCTTACAGAACATGTTTTGCTCATGTCTTCTATATTGCAAACTTTACATTAATTGCACTTGATGAACGGAGAAATATACACAACGTCTTAGTAAAGCACAATTGTTTACTTTATACAACAAGAGCATAGAGGGACTAGCATTCACATCAATTTGGACATGTGTTGTTCCAGAGAAGGAAAATAGTTTTAACGTCATACGCATCTTACATCGCAGACTGTCCTGTGTCTGACAAACGGTTGCAATGATCCACGGTGAGGAGAGGTGAAATGGAGTTTAACGTCGGTTCAAGATTATTTCATTTATATAAGGACGGGCATGCACGTGCATGCGTGGGTGTTTAGCTACTTGCACTAATCCGGACTAATACCGATTTATTTAAGCCACTGAGATACCATGCCGCAGTTTAACATGGGCACCACACGCACACTACACCGTTTCTGGTCGACCTGTTCTTGTTTAGCCTCTTAAGGCAGGGTAACAACAAGTACCATCTTTTAACGTCTTTTGGTATGACGCGGCCGGGGATCGAACCGCTGACCTTCCGCTCTCTGTGCCGTATCCACTAGACCACGGAGGCGGTCGGCAATGATCAAAGGCAAGAAACATTCCTCTGTGGTAATACCACCTTGAATCAAAACACACACAAACCATAGAGGTCTGGAAACTTTACGGGACAATTTGTTTTAAATTTCACACTGCACGGTGACGTCCGTGTAGTTTCATATTACGATTATCACCTTGTTAAATGTGACCAATACAGTTTGATTAATCTTTATGTCCGACTAATAACAGAGTAGTAACGCCTGATGTGTTGCATTGCAATATGGCTTTCAGGTAATACACACTTCTTGAGGACGAGCGTGAAATATAAAACGCTGAGTGTGTGATGTACGTGTTTATTGTTTAATCACAGGATCAAATGCTGTATAAAGGCTATCACTGCATCTATATGAATACTCTTAAAACAGCCTACATAATACGTACTTTTGGCAAACAGTGATTAAATAACACTCGTTTTTCCAGTCACGCGTGTGTGTATTGTGATTTTCTTTTTTGTTGTTTGGCTGTTTAACGTTTCGCTCTGCAATATTTCAGCTGTATGACGGCGGCCTGTAAATAATCAGGTGTGTAACAGACATTCCAGTGATTGGTATTGTGAGCCACAATCGCCGTTGGGGTACGCAGACACACCATCAACAAAGTCACCGAGCCTGACAACCCTGATCTTGTATGTCGCGCGTACGTCCAGCATGGGTTGTTGGCGACCTATCTAACCCGGAATCCCCATTGGGTGTGATTTCCTTAACGAGAGGGATAAAGTCACCACCAAGGGGCTATGTTTTCAGCTATATGTGGTATAGTGAGTGAGTGATACTTTTTAACATCGCATCGCACATATTTTAGCCGTAACGCAACACAAGAAATTATAACAAAAATACTTACACAACCTGTTTGACCATACTCGTGACCAAGAATGACCATTAGTAATAATGTAGAAAACCAATAGAACGGAACAGTAGTAGACGAGAATAAGTAGAACAGCCATTAAACAACCACAGAAAAAACTAACATTTGGACACAATTGTAGAACGGAAGTAGAACACTTAGAAAATCAGTGAACAACAAAAGATGAATTTGAACAGCAACTGAACGACAGCAGAACAACTGAAGATCAGAGGAAGAGATTTAAAACAACCATAGAACATTAGAACATAATAGTAGAACGGAAGTAGAACACTTAGAAAATCATTAGAACAATAATAGAAAACATTTGAACATAATAGTGGAACGGAAGTAGAACACTATGGAATACAGGAAGGGCAACTGTAGCGAAGCAAGTAGGACAACACTTGTCATAGCCACACATATTTTGGGGATTCAGTAACGTCGATGTTGTCCAGGTTTGTGCTCGCCCGGGAACATCGCAGCAGGTTAATACAGAGTTACCCCCCTTACCCCATGAAGCAATACTCCGAGCAATCGTTCACTGCTCTCCACACTGTGGAGGTACTCTGCAGCATGAACGAACAAAGACGGAACACCCTCTCATGTCGAAAAAGGATAAAATAAAAAATCATTAGATAATACCAGAATGTACATACATTGTTTTAAAAGGATATTTCGAAATTATTTTGCTCCCTAACTGAACATTGTTTTAAGCGACATTTGAGAATTGTTTTATGAACATCAAAATAAATACATTAGATCACACAAATGTTTTGTCCCACATTGCAGTGTACAAAGAACTAGATTGCATCTAATCATACTTTCCTAGGTTAAACTTAATGATTTTTAAACCCTAGTGATTTTAAACAAACATATATACCACACACAATATAGATTTTTTGGTTTTTTTTAACATAATATTTTATAACATTTTATAATCTTAATCAGGTAATGTTGAACAGGTAAGTGATTTAATTAAAGATAATTTCAAATATACATACAAACGGTGAAAATGTTTGGCCCTGTTCCACAATGCGATCTTGGTGCTGAGACAATTGTAACTCCCATACGTTAACATAGATTTACGACAATCGTAGCGCTAAGATCTCTTTGTGGAACGGACCTGAATTGATCTTACGATGCATATTAGGAAAATGTTCAAAGAAGTCAAATTTAATTTTCCCTTGAAGAGTAAATTTGGAACACATGCATAATATACACGCTACATTGTCAGGATTCTATACTTATTGTTTAGCTACTATTCAGAAAATGATGTAAGATAATTCCCTTTTCTCTATCAAACCATTTTAGAAAGTGTTCATATAAGAATTCATTCATCCTCGCAACAGTGAATCTCGCTACCAGTACAGCATGTATCGCTGGTCCTCACTGCGATCCGTCGAGCAAACTGTTTTATGAACCCATCATAACATTAAGGGTTTTGGCATATTATTGCAATACTTTTTACCTGACAACTTATACAGATATAATCTTTATATCTTAAAAATAATCTCCAGGACAACATAATTTTCTGTAAGATGGTTTCACTCAAAATCTGTATCTTTTAACAAGTCCCTTAAATTTATCTACAATTGGGGGTTTTAGGTTCAAAGGCGCTTTTAAACCGAGAAGGGAATTCGTGAAATATTAAATAGCTTCGTCGTACTCAGAACATGAGTTGAGAAGCTTTGTTGAGGATCTCTAACTGCTCATAATTCATCTTCTAAACGTTCTTTAATATTCTGTAGACACAGCAAGGGGGCTTTGAAGACCGGGGCTGCCAATGTTTGCAACAGTGTAGACTTTTTATGTTAAATAAAGGTTTTCAGGGCATATTATCACAAGAGGAAATCTTTATGGTATGTCATAATCATTATTATGTGATGTGCGCGTCAGCTACCTTTATGAATGCAATACATTTTCCATACAGTTAGGAATGCGCTCTGCTTGAGAATGACGGAAAGTTATAAAAGACACTATTCAACCGGCACGTTTTTAACAAATAATGGACTCTCCCCTCTCCTAATTATGGGGAAATTAAACCTCGTAGATATAATGTGTGATATCGCTGAAAAATATTCCTTTAAAAATATACAAGAGAGACCATTGTTCCTTTTGTAGTTATTGACTCAATAAAAATCTTTAATAAAGTGTTCTTTATATTATTTATATACGGCAATTGTCGTAAAACGCGAGGAGCACACGCATAGAATGAACACTGTTGCATTTAAGCTATAACAATGTCTTGTCCTAACCAGTACAGACTGTGATGACTTGATATCGCGTGGTCATTATAACCCAGCGAGATAGAAACGATGTCATAATTCGTTATGAATGAACAAGCTTAACCACATAACAAACACAAATTTAAAGAAAGAGAAACTATTGTCAAAAACAGGCAGTCAAATACAATTATTCACTTTTCTCGTGCAAGTATATATTTTTTCCAAATAGAAAAATATAACAAATAGGACAGGGCATACTTATCCTTTTCGCGAACATCTGTCATCGCTGATTTTTAGTGATCCATTCATGTAATTTTCACAGTTATTTTGCCTTTTACGACCAATGGAATCCGTTTCGTCCATTACTGTGCTACATGTAAATATTGATGCGTAAGCATGTTCGCGAATACGATGATCATATTTAAAACTACTGCTAAATATATCTAATATCACAATTATTAAAGACTTCCAATAAATAATGGGTCAGTTGTCTGTGCTTCAACCTAGTGTAATCTGTCTGAATAATTGGAAAAAAACCGGAAAAGCCCTTTCAATATTCATAAGACATTTCTGGACGATTCCTGCTATACCATGAGCATATAAATTCATTGACAGCTTTAATCGAATGATGACATCATATCACAAACAACTCCATATGATGATGTGATGATATAGAAATCAATTTTCAGCAAGCACTTAGGCTGACGCAAAGTCATACTTTTCACTTTCAGACCACAGCCCGTCATTGTAGAACGCACACGGTGCTAGTCCAATCTTTTAGTAACTGATCTCTTGCTTTATCATGAGACGCTGAAATACGTGGGTTCTCACGTGTGTCAAGTACATACAAGTATAACTGCCCCGACTATTTCTCATAGACATATTTTGGAACAATAAACGTGTAAATAAAGAATATCAGGATTAAATGGTGAGGTTTTCAGTCGGAAACTGTAGCTCGCTGAAGGTCGTTATGAAACACGATCTCACTGCTGCAATTGAAACCAATTTAAAACATATTTTTCAAAGACTAAACTCCCTCCTGTTGCGATAGGCTAATTAACTGGTAGAGATAGATTATGTCGATTTAAGAATGGATTTTTGGTGAAATAATGATAGGACGGTTGTTGGGGATTTCACAGGAATCGAGGACAAAGCTCGGGGGTTTCTGTGATATATAACAACATGTTGTGATAGCTATTTCACTGTCCGACACGCCTTCGTCATGAAGGGCCCCACAAAAACACATGCCAATTTCGGGGCACCAGATGTCAATGACGACGAGGAGATTAACACGCTGCAATAGGTACATGTTTTGTATGTGCAACTCTACCCTGCTTCAAAGACACATGCTTGTTATTTTGTACCGTATGACAGAGTGTCCCTAAAAGTAAAACGAATGAGTTGTAGATTGATAATCCTTCAAAATAATCCCTCTATTCATTTCTGATGTTTTCTCGAATCATTCTGGTCTATTGGGTTATATTATTGATGGTAGCCAAGTTTTGTCACTGTGCTATGCATTGTCTATTGTCGGGCGCAATCAGACGTATTAAATACCGGCCGTGTGGTGATTTGATAAATAAACAGCAATTGATTGCACAAATGAAACTTGATAGCAATCCCCGAGTCAGTATCTGGCTAATGTGGCGACACGCTGACCAAACACTCTAACCAGTCACAGACATGCGTCCAGGAGATAAGCTGTCAGTAGAACACATTTGATCGAATATCAATGTTACAGTACATACCCAAACCCATTAGCTCAGGCACTCTCCATCCGTGAGATATATAATCATTATGCTTAAAACAGTCACTCCTCATCTACTGAACTGTGTAACCAGGCATAACGACTGATCGTTTTATTGGAGGTATGTATGCATGTATTTCATGGTTGACACATCATCATGTATGCATTCATCTCAGTGACTTAACATCGACTGAGCTCTATATGCATGCATCGCATGACCACTGACATATGCATGCATGGATCTCACTACTGTGACGTCACGACTACTGAAATATGCATGCATGGATCTCATTACTGAGACGTCATGACTACTGAAATATGCATGCATGGATCTCACTACTGTGACGTCACGACTACTGAAATATGCATGTATGGATCTCATAACTGTGACGGCGTGTCCACTGAAATATGTATGCATGGATTTCAGTACTGTGACGTCGTGTCCGCTGAAATATGAGTGCATGGATTTGAGTACTGTGACGTCATGACCACTGAAATACGCATGCATGGATCTCGCTACTGTGACGTCATGACTACTGCAATATGCATGCATAGGTCTCATTACTGTGACGTCATGATCACTTATATGCCTCCATGGATCTCATTACTGTGACGTCATGGCCACTGAAATATGCTTGTATGAATCTCATTACTGTGATGTCATCACCACTGACATGCATGCACGACTCTCATCACTGTGACGTCATGACCACTAAACTTGTATGCATGGATCTATTTAGTGTGACGTCATGACCACTGAAATACGCATGCATGGACCTCATAACTGTGACGTCATGATCACTGATATGCCTGCATGGATCTCACTACTGTGACGTCATGACTACTGAAATATGCATGCACGAATCTCATTACTGTGACGTCATGACCACTGAAATATGTATGCATGGATCTCATTAGTGTGACGTCATGACCACTGACATATGTATGCATGAATCTCATTAGTGTGACGTCATGACCACTGAAATATGCATGTATGGAACTCATTACTGCGCTTTACTCGACTGAGATGTTTATGCATGCATCGCTTGTCAGTGACTTTGCATCGACTGAGATGTTTATGCATGAATCTCATCACCGTGACGTCATGTACACTGACATATGTACGCATCTTATTATTATGTCTCCCAAGCGCAAATATCCTCATCGGAGATCTGTATACGTTACAATCAATGTTTAAAATGACTGACATTTTCAATTAGGCCATTTATAAAACGCCAAAATATTTCAGTCTTTATACAATTGTTTTCTACATTTGTTATATTATGATAACGAATTCATAACCCATTTTGCTCTGTTGCATCACTCAGTGACAGAAAATGATGGGATTAAAAGAAAACGAAAGTCAATGTATGATTTAAAAACACGTGGCTACTAATCCGAGAATAATTTGTCTATTGTGATGTTTTTAATCTCTTCTTAACTTCTTAATAAGTTTTAGCCAATCTGAATTTTAGTATCTGTCAGACTCGCTCTCTCAAAGAAATAAAGACTGACACGAGCGATTGATTGACAACCATTTTAACCATACCAACATGTCTAGCTGAAAGTGCGCAACTGTATAGTTCCGATTAGAATTGATATGTCGCAGGCTCACTGACTCTAATAGTGGGTTGACAGAAGAGCCGCCATTACAGTCGTGCTTCTTTTATTAAGCAGGTCACATTCATATTAATGTTATGTTTTCATTCATGTAGAAAATAATTATACAGAATCTATTCTCATTAAAAGAAAGTTGAAGACGTATTGCTTTTTATGTATAATATTCATAGTACCTAATTATTGAGAGATTCATGTGTGAACTTGAAATATGAACACTTATGTTTTCCCTCCCCAAACTGAGCGTTTTAATGTCTTTAGTGTTCCTTGTGTTCTTATAATTCACCGTGGCTTATCATAAAATAAATGCAATATGTTTTTGTCAATGCAATTTATAATATTCGTCTTAATTTAAAATATGTCATATTTTATCACCAACACAAAGATAGAAAGGTATAGGCTCTACTATATCTCAGAACAAGAATAATAATGTGTTGTACAGACATATACATGAGTGAGTGAGTGAGTGAGTGAGTGAGTGAGTGAGTGAGTGAGTTAAGATTTAACGTCACATCGGCAGTATTTCAGCCATATCGTGACGAGAGGTACATTAATAAGACATATATTGAGACGAAATAAAATCCTGTCAACGATGGACAGTACAATAACTAGTATATCACAGATTTGATTTAAAACTAGTTGAGAATATTGAAAGTTAGTAAGTATTAGAGAACAACACAATAGAAAAATGGGCTAGAGATCGTCAGTCACTACATATACATGATCTCACATATACAGATATTAGCCCTGACGTAGTTATATCGTTTTCATGCCTCTCAATACAAGCTCTATATCACATTAATCATGAACTGACGTGAAATACTAGATTGCAACACACGGGACACGTGGATCAAAGGGAAAGTTCATGTCTAAACAAAGAACAAACATGACAAGGTGTATTACAGGTAGATCAGCTGATAGGACATATACAGATCCTG
This sequence comes from Haliotis rufescens, assembly GCF_023055435.1. Lineage (NCBI taxonomy): Eukaryota > Metazoa > Mollusca > Gastropoda > Lepetellida > Haliotidae > Haliotis > Haliotis rufescens. Next base: position 63,718,642 of record NW_025963890.1, read on the forward strand.
TGATATTGACATGAAACTGACAACTTATCTAGCATGCAATTGATACCATAACTTAACCCAAGAAAAAAATCACGAAACGCCAGTCTTTCAAAATACTTGTTAATCTTTAAAACAGACGACTGTTAGAAGTGGTATCTACGTTTATTAACATACATAGTCACAGTTAACAATTTGAATAAATTATTGTACGGTCAACAAAGTCGTTGACGGTCTAACGGCTGAACGCATTGCATGCTAGTGATCACGAACAAAGATAGAAAGATACAATTCACCACTTTATCCAGTATCAGGTTCTCGTATAGATACATGGTTTCGTTAGTGAAATATACATACTCTCGCTGATTGTGTGATAGAGGCAAGGATATGTATTATGCTACAGTCAAAGCTCGCGTGCTATCGGCTCCCATCGTGTCCGATGTTACCATGTTCCGCTAAGAAATCGCACGAGAAAGGAGATCGACAGATATACGACATTTTCCCTTTCTTGAGAGAGATGGTATCGGCAAAGGCTGGTCGAGAGAGTGATCTTAACGTTCAACTTAGCCCTTTAAGAGATACCAAGTCAAGCAAGGACCTGCTTGTGTAGGGACACTGCATTGACATGAAGCTTGAAACCTAGCAGGAATATCAATAAATTAGAATCAATTTGGGTGTTTTCTTACCGTCCGGTCGTCATCTGTATTGTGATACGGATGACAAGGGTCACTGGTTTGAGGGTACACTACACCGTTCTGCTGGTAATGTATGGTGTTGGGGATTTTGGAATGGTTATTTCAGTATTCCGGGTGGTGGGTATTCTAGTGCGTTCGATCGTCGCGGTAAAGACCCGGATTCGATGACATACATGTATAGGTACAACGTGGAAAATACACTTTGGGGCAAAAGAAAGTAAAGACCCATGATTCATGGTGGCGAACGATGAAACAAACAAGAATGGTTACTCAATTGTGATGTAATGAGTGAGTGAGCTGGGTTTAACGCCGCTTTTAACAGTATTCCAGTTATATCACGGCGTGTCAGCTTAATGTGGGAGGAAAGCCCGAAGTGATGCAGGTCTCCGACGTTTACCACTTCGGTGAAACCCACGAGCACGGGTATGGTGCTGACAAACCTAGAAACATAATCGGGGCGAACCGGGATTCGAACCCACAATAATAGATTTCTGGCGTGCCTAAGGGACGCAACTCTGCACAGCGAATCGCGGCGCCTTAGACGACTGGGCCACCCGTACCCCCGGTGATGTAATGAGCAGAGAGAAGCAGGTATTGTCATGGTCACTTTGTGTTGGTCCACAGATAACAGACATTCAGCCAAGTAACGTTTTGCTAAACCTTATGGTCATATCCAAATTTTTGAGAGCATACTTGAATTTGCCCGGCAGCTTATAAGGTCAATGCATGAAATTAACCAGCCTCGATTATCCGCCCAAATATATTTCAAATTGGCGGAAAGGGCAAAACAGCGTGAATGGATCACTGAAAATCAGTGATGACACCAGGTGTTCGCGAAAAGAGTAAGCATGTCATGCCCCACGGGTAGCACTCATGACTCACATAATTTGCATAAAAAGTGTTTGTTTGTTGCTTGACGCCGCACGGCTAGTTCATGGCGTCCTCTCGCCGTTATATGGCTAGGATATTCCTTAAAAAGTGCGTAAAATCATACTCACTCACTAATATGGCATTCATTTGGAGATTGTGAGTTATCGTTTGATTCAGATTCTAATACTTTGATGGGCACGAAATTGAACCTCTGGTTATCAAACACACATACTTTTATAACTTAAATCACTTATATTAAGTTTGTTATAAACGAGGGGCAGTTGGGTAGCCTAAAGTGGCCTAGTGATAAAAGCGTTCGCTCGTCACGCCGAAGACTCGGGTTCGATTCCCGTCATGGGTACAATGTGTGAAGCCCATTTCTGGTTCCCCCGCCGTGATATTGCTGGAAATTTTGCCCATAGCGGCGTAGAACCATACTCACTCACTGTTATAAACGATAAAACATACATAGTTTTGTAGTCGCAGTATAGCTGAAAAATGGAAATACGATATAAATTTAAAAACTGACCAGGATCCCCGTGTCCTTCACCTAGACAGCAAATCCTGGGGTTAAAAGTCATGTGGATCCTGTCCAGGCAACAGATCAGCCAACACGCCAGTAATGACAAGAAGTCTTTGTGAGCCCTGACGCAATCCACGGTGTCTGGAACAACTTGTACATCGTCGGTAACAACGTTATCCACGCGGGGTATCTTTATCTAAATGTATTCCAATGTATTCTTGTGGATTCGTGGACCCATGCCTACCATGGTTGAAAGAGACGATTTAATGGTGGTCCGGCGCGATGACTTAATATTGCTGAATGCAGCCTCAAACAACAAATGAGTGAGTGTTTTGGGTTTTACGCCGCTTTTAGCAATATTCCAGCAATGTCAAGGCGAGGCACACCAGAAATTGGCTTCATTAAACAACAAAGCTATCAATATACAAAACCATCAAAATACAACCTGTAAAAAACGTTGCACCAACTTTGTGATGTCACTGGAGGCCGTTTGTCTCCATGATGAATTGGGGGCGGTCGGGTAGCCTAGTGGTTAAAGCGTTCGCTTGTTTCGCCGAAGACTCGGGTTCGATTCCCGACATGGGTACAATGTGTAAAGCCCATTTCTGGTGTCCCCTGCCGTGATATTGCTGGAATATTGGTAAAGGCGGCGTAAAACCATACTCACTCACTCACTATGATGTACTGTGTCTTTGATGCCTGGAAAAGCATGTTCCGTTACAGAAGCTCTCCACCTAAATGCGCACACAATTTAAAAAAAAAATCAGAAAAATACAAAATATCAAATGGAATCAAAGGAGAGCAAAAGTGAGCGTGGCTCACTAATACCCCCGACCCGCCTAGTGTGTCAGTAGTTTCAAATTAAATAGCTAGGATAGGGTTAGGGTTAAAAAAAACATTTAAAAAAAAAAGGAAAATTAATAAAAACAATGTTTTTCTTTTGACTGCACCCCTCAATATGACACAGATTATATGTACTAAGTTTGAGATGAATCCACTGAACAGTTTAAGAGAAATCGCGCGGACAAAGTTTTCGGACGGACGTTAGGGTTTGAAAAATTCATAAAAAAATGGAAAAGTAATAAAAACAATTTTTTTCTTTTGACTGCACCCCTCCATATGACACAGATTATATGTACTAGGTTTGAGATGAATCCACTGAACAGTTTAAGAGAAATCGCGCAGACAAAGTTTTCGGACGGACGGACGGACGCACCTTGGTATAACTATATACCCCCGACCTTTAATTCGGGGATATAATTAGAATTAATAAAAACAAAACACTTGATCTGTCTTAATACGACTTCTGGGTGTTACAGGGAAGGAACAGGACCAATGGAAACGCTATTCAAAGGTTCACGTGTTTGAAAATATAAAAAACCCAACAAGATTGTATTTGAGCAAACTCAAGGTGGACCGTGATAGTTTTTACCTGTGTGTGAAACAGTTACACAACATCTCCCCAGCCCTGCAACATCGCGGGAAGGGAGCAGACGATATACCCCATATCACCACAAACAAAACACACGTGAAATACGCCGTAAAAAACACACAGCAGATTTGTGGCAAATGTTGCTCCAATTTGTAAAAGTGACAAACTGTTATTTGTTTGACGTCTTCGCCACTCTCTACAATGTAACCGATCGGCACTGTTTCAATCATTTGACACGTGCAGTGACGTCACAGAAGTGGGTCGTCTGCTTGTAATATGGCGCCACACCCGCGAGGCTTGACATGGGGGTGAGGGTCACGTGAGGAGTAGTCGTGGACGTGGTTTCGGGTGTGTTGTCGGGAGCGTGACAAATGCCTCTCCCTGTACTGACCAGTGCGCATGACCAGTACTTTGGTCAGGCATTTGTATTCCACGTGGACCTCTAACTGTGACTTTCCTAAAACTGATATTTGTGTCATGCGTATTGGTACCTGATTTAAATTTTGAATTTTGAAGAATAAATTACAAAAGGCTTGAGTTTACTTAAAGCAAATATAAGCAGCTATATAAGTATGTTTCGTTGTACTATCGTTGGATGGTTGATTGGTTGGTTGGTTGTTTTACGCCGCACTCAGCAATATTCCAGCTATATGACGGCGGTCTGTAAATAATCGAGTCTGGACCAGACAATCCAGTTATTGATATCATGAGCATCGATCCACGCAATTGGGGTCGATGACATGCTTCAACCGAGTCAGCGAGCCTGACCACCCGATCCCGTTAGTCTCCTCTTACGACAAGCATAGTCGCCTTTTACGGCAAGCATGGCTTGCTGAAGACCTATTCTACCCCGGATCTGACATTGAGATTATGTCTCACATCCTTGGCTCGTTTACGAAAACTGTGGAATTCCTTGTTTTCATCATGAGTCTTCACATGCTTCACAAGAGAATCTTCAGACTAATAAATGTGTGCAAAGGTGCACAATACAGTTCTATCCCGAAGAGCCTCGACGTTAATCAAACCACGCCCTCCCATTATGATTGGTAAACATAAGCGATTACATGAAGAGCGAGGGTGGTGGGATCTATTGTCTGACATGATTCTTCGTGTGAGGGTTTCAATACCCTGAATCATAATAATCATCATAGTCGTCGTCGTCATCATCATCATCATCATCATCATCATCATCTATTGTCTGACATGATTCTTCGTGTGAGGGTTTCAATACCCTGAATCATCATAATCGTCGTCTTCATCAACATCATCACCATCACCATCATCATCATCATCATCATCATTATCGGAATAACCTTAGCATGAACGAGTTATTCAACGAGGACACAGATAAACGGTGGTCTACTAAATACATGGCACAACTCGCCTACAGAATTGCGTCTGGGCGTAGAAAATCGAAATCGCTCCCGCCAGAATCCTTCGTGTGTTAGCACCATGCTCGTGGGCTTTGTTTTGTATAGTACTAAAACAAAACGGCCTCATCAACGTCTTTCATAAACACTAAACGTTCGTAGGAAAGGATGTCCTTGAAGCTCAGCAGCATCTGCTCTCAATGCCCGTAAAGTGTCATGGGTTTCTGGATTAACCGACTTAAGTTTATGTACAAATGTAGTCAGATTAGCTTTGTTTTGACAGATGCGGAGTTTTCGTTCGGTATGAAGGGTGCCATTGTCTACTTAGCAGCTGGAGTTACATGAATATATCGTTTGTTTTGTTTTGTTTGTTTGTTGTTTAACGCCGCACTCAGCAACATTCCAGCTATTTGACGGCGGTCTATAAATAATCGAGTCTGGACCAGATAATCCAGTGATTGACATGAGCATCGATCCACGCAATTGGGATGCGATGACATGCATCAACCGAGTTAGCGAGCCTGACCACTCGATCCCGTTAGTCGCCTATTACGACAAGCATAGTCGCCTTTTACGGCAAGCATGGGTTGCTGAAGACCTATTCAACCCCGGATCTTCACGGGTCCCACGTGGATGTCATACATATTATGCTTTATATTATATATTATATTATATTACTAGAGATTTGTTTGAAAATATAGTTGATGACTTCATAGCATCTTCTTTCTATGGATAATCATTTTTACCAGGAACTAAATGTGTATTCACCCTTTAAAAAGAAAACGTGCACAATCAGTTGATAATATCTTACAAATGAACAGGGAATACAAGAATACATTCAACCTCTAATTGGTTTCTTTCTTTAACAACCAATAACACCCATTTTCTTACACAAAGTTATTATTATGTCGACATATTCTACATTAATTATCAGCTCTTGTCGATGACGCAAATTGTGTTTATCAATTCATTGAAGCGGAAACGGGATCGCCTTAACAGCCATGTGATTTTTCTTATTGTTGTTGGCAGATTCAATTTACTTCAATATGTGCTTATAATTATGGTATTCTGTAAATGAAACAAGGACGAAACAGCTTATCGAATTCCCGCTTTCCTTTTTATCTTTTCACAGAGTTGGATCTCCTGTTAATTAAGTATGTAGTTTACTAGTCCTATAACCATTACAAATACTATCATTACTTCAACTACTAACACCAACACTAACACTAAGACAACCACATTTATCACTAACACGCAGACAATCACTACCGCCACCATTACATCTTTACACGCCACGCCACGCCGCCACGCCACACCACAACACACTACACTACGGTACGGTACACTACGCTACCCAACACCACACCACACTACGGTACGGTACGGTACGCCACACTACACTACGCTACCCAACACCACAAAACAAGACAAGACACCACAACACACAACACGCCACGCCACGCCCGGCCACGCCACGCCACGCCACGCCACAACACAAACAAAACAAAACAAAACAAAACAAAACAAAACAAAACAAAACAAAACAAAACAAAACAAAACAAAAGTACAAATACTATTATTACTTCAACTACTAACACCAACACTAACACTTAGACAACCACTTTTAACACTAACACTAAGACAATCACTACCGCCACCGTCACACGCCACGCCACGTCACGCCACGACACGACACGACACGACACGACACGCCCTACACTACAAAGCGTACACTGCACTTCTGCTACTGCTACTACTTTAATTAACTTCTACTGCTGCTGTTAGTACTACTAAAACCAGGCTACTGATATACACTCTCCACAAAAAGAAACGCACAGGTAGAATGTAGCTGAACATGGCTACACAGAAATCCGGTATATAAATTGGATATATGATATATGTTGGTTGCCTGATATTCGACACGCGGTGCGCCAAAACGCAGCCATTGTCGACTTGCAATGTCTTAAACGGCATTGTTTTCACACTTGTTCAAAAATATCATGGAGGAAAACAGTAAAGCAAAATGCACATGCAAGTTATGGCATTCGTAACTCGTAGTATTGGCTATAAAAAGGCAAGTATAAGCCAATAATTTGTCATTCGATTGTCAACATTTTTCAAGTTCGAAAATGCCGGGGGCATGTCCTACATCAGGAGATCTGACTTGGTTGTTGTTCAGGGAAATTTGACAGCAAATCGCTACATGAATCAATTCTTCAACCTCACCTTCTTCCAATTATGACGCCAGAGGGAACTGTTTCAACAGGACAAGGCTCCACTGTCACGGTAGACTACCTTCATAATGCCAACGTCCAGATCTCAACCCAATCGAACACCTCTGGGATGAACTCGATCGACATGTAAGTCAACGTCAGAACACGCCACAGACACTCCCACAACTGGACAACGCGTTACAAGCAGAATGGCGCAGAATTCCGCAGGACAGAATTCGTACACTTATCCAGTCAGTACCGAGGAGATGCAGAGCCGTGATTGCTGCCCGGGGCGGTCACACATGTGACTATCGAGCTCCTATATTTCATATTTGTATCTATGATATTAGATCTATCGACTACATTAGGTACAATACATTTACTGTGCGTTTCTTTTTTTGAAGAGTGTATTTACTACTACTACTACTACTACTACTACTACTACTACTACTACTACTACTACTACTACTACTACTGCTACTGCTGCTACTACTATTTCACCACTCTTATAAATGATGTTTCTGCTGCTAATATTAATGATGCTGCATCAATGTGTTATCTGTATTGAGTGAACATTGATTCGCACCCTGTGTAAACAAACTAGAAATGAAATACGCATCACTCTCTCTGCCTATGGGAATGTACATGTACTTAAAACTGGCCTCTCCTCTAACCTAGCCTCTCATCATACAGCTTGATTACATTGCAGTACCGGTAAACACTTGTTGAGGGAGATGACAAGAAGTAGCTTGCACAAGTTTCATCGTGTACCCATAATCACAGGGCGGAGCTGAAACAATGTCTTTGGGCGGAAAGTACATCAGGCAAAGTCATTGTACCGAGGTAAGAGCAATAAAAGTATAAAACAAATTCAAACATGTATAATTTATTTCAATTAGATTGAAAATGTCACCGAATCTGTAACAAAGCAATGTGTTTGGAGGAACAATGCATGTCGTATGTGGGGAATGGGACAGAGAGGGGGTTGGGTGAGGTATTGGTTTGGTTGGGGTGGCGTATTGGGTCGGGTGGGGTGAGGTAGCTATAGGGATAGAGGTAGGAGTGGCTTATTGGGTCGTGTTGGAGGAGGTAGGGATAGAGGTAGGAGTGGCGTATAGGGTCGGGTGGGGTGAGGTAGGGATAGAGGAAGGAGTGGCGTATTGGGTCGGGTTGGAGGAGGTAGGGATAGAAGAAGGAGTGGCGTATTGGGTCGGGAGGGGTGAGGTAGGAATAGAGGGAGGAAAGGCTTATTGAGTCGGGTTGGAGGAGGTAGGGATAGAGGTAGGAGTGGCGTATTGGGTCGGGATGGGTGAGGTAGGGATAGAGGAAGGAGTGGCGTATTGGGTCGGGTTAGAGGAGGTAGGGATAGAAGAAGGAGTGGCGTATTGGGTCGGAAGGGGTGAGGTAGGAATAGAGGGAGGAAAGGCTTATTGAGTCGGGTTGGAGAAGGTAGGGATAGAGGTAGGAGTGGCGTATTGGGTCGGGTGGGGTGAGGTAGGAATAGAGGAAGGAGTGGCGTATTGGGTCGGGTTGGAGGAGGTAGGGATAGAGGTATGAGTGGCGTATTGGGTCGGGAGGGGTGAGGTAGGGACAGAGGAAGGAGTCGCGTATTGGGTCGGGTGGGGTGAGGTAGGAATAGAGGAAGGAGTGGCGTATTGGGTCGGGTGGGGTGAGGTAGGGATAGAGGAAGGTGTGGCGTATTGGGTCGGGCGGGGTGAGGTAGGGATAGAGGGGGGAGTGGCGTATTGGGTCGGGAGGGGTGAGGTAAGGATAGAGGAAGGAGTGGCATATTGGGTCGGGTTGGGTGAGGTAGGGATAGAGGGGGGAGCGGCGTATTGGGTCGGGTGGGGTGAGGTAGGGATAGAGGAAGGAGGGGCGTATTGGGTCGGGTGGGGTGAGGTAGGGATAGAGGAAGGAGTGGCGTATTGGGTCGGGTTGGGTGAGGTAGGGATAGAGGGGGGAGTGGCTTATTGGGTCGGGTGGGGTGAGGTAGAGATAGAGGAAGGAGGGGCGTATTGGGTCGGGTGGGGTGAGGTAGGGATAGAGGAAGGTGTGGCGTATTGGGTCGGGTGGGGTGAGGTAGGGATAGAGGAAGGGGTGGCTTATTGGGTCGGGTGGGGTGAGGTAGGAATAGAGGGAGGAAAGGCTTATTGAGTCGGGTTGGAGGAGGTAGGGATAGAGGTAGGAGTGGCGTATTGGGTCGGGTGGGGTGAGGTAGGAATAGAGGAAGGAGTGGCGTATTGGGTCGGGATGGGTGAGGTAGGGATAGAGGAAGGAGTGGCTTATTGGGTCGGGTGGGGTGAGGTAGGAATAGAGGGAGGAAAGGCTTATTGAGTCGGGTTGGAGGAGGTAGGGATAGAGGTAGGAGTGGCGTATTGGGTCGGGTGGGGTGAGGTAGGAATAGAGGAAGGAGTGGCGTATTGGGTCGGGATGGGTGAGGTAGGGATAGAGGAAGGAGTGGCGTATTGGGTCGGGATGGGTGAGGTAGGGATAGAGGAAGGGGTGGCTTATTGGGTCGGTAGGGGTGAGGTAGGGATCGAGGTATGAGTGGCGTATTGAGTCGGGACGGGTGAGATAGGAATAGAGGAAGGTGTGGCCTATTGGGTTGGGTGGGGTGGTGAAGTTGGTCGCGTGGGGTGAGGTAGGGATAGAGGAAGGTGTGGCGTATTGGGTCGGGTGGGGTGAGGTAGGGATAGAGGAAGGGGTTTGGTATTGGGTCGGGTGAGGTGGGTTATTGGGTCGGTCGGGGTGAGAAAGGGATTGCGTAATGAGTTGGGTGTGATGTCGGGTGAGGTGAGATATGGTGTCGGGTGAGATGGGTACTAAACACGGGTATTAAACACGTTCCAGCTCTAAACGTGTTTGGGATAGTGTTTGAATTCTTAACACAACATTTTTTTTGTTTTATAGTTCAGAACCTCAACACACGAAATCATCTAAGATCTCATTACATACCTATAACATTCCAGAAGCCCTAACCTGTTAATAATCCAACTTGGTGATCTTCGTGTGTTAGCTAACCTTAACTCAAACATCAGCTACTCCTGCCTCGATTTCTGTCGCAAAAAGAATAATTGTACAGATGAAATACATTTAAACTTTTGAGAACATACCTTTTCAAGCCCACCGATGTTGTTAAATAATTACAGTAAAATAGTAACAAATAGGTCCGAAGTCACCGAAGTCACATTTGTAGTGTTGCATCGGAAAAACAACACTTTTTCATTGTGTATATTCCCTGAAGTCGTATTTTAATGGTCTGCAAATAATGGAATTCAGGAAGTGTCATTTCCTGCTGATTTGTATGTGCTGTATAGAAGTAGCCTTAAAGAGGTTCTCATACACTCCCCTTCTAAATGCTGGACAGCAGGTCCGCTCCTTCAGCGAGTGCCCTGGTAGTACGTCCGCTGTGGCGTATATTCACCTGCTCTACCAAGGGTCAAGTGGGTGCCAGAATCTTGTGCTGTCCTTTTTAAAGTCAGACCAGGGCAAAGGTGGCGGGTCCGAGAGCTGTCAAAGTACACCCTACCGCTCCTGGGTCGGTGGCTAGGCCAGTGGTTGGTGAGGCTACCCGGGTTTGAGTCCCACATTAGCGGTGCCACTTTTCAACCAAGACTAATGCACATGCAATGGACATGTATTGTGTTTCGGACACGACCCAATTGGCAAAACACGCATAACTAAGACGAATAAGCACATGGTGAACACTTTATGCGACGTGAATACATAAAAACTATTGACTATTTTTTGTATAAAAAAAATATACACAACATAGTACAGCCCTAGGGAAGGAGAGAGTGAGTGAGTGGGTAAGGTTTAACACCTTCTTGAAAGGTGTTTCAGTTATATCACGGAGTGTCAGCTATTTTATGCATGTTGTAGACAGTTATGACTCTTTATTATTATATATCTATATTATTACAATTATTATTCTTATACAGTAAACTAAGTTTATAATAAACACGCTTATAACGAAGTGAGGGATATAACCAACTTGTTTTCTTTGTCCCGACCATTTGCTCTACATGTTGTATATACGCTTATAACAAACTACGATTATAACGAACTAAAAATAGTAGTCTCTTTGAGTTCGTTATAACCGTTGTTAACTGTACTTACAATGGCATCGATGTACATTTATAGCGTTGCATCGGTAAAGTCGTACATGTATACACTTCGTCTTCCAACCCAAATAACAAACCATCATAAAACCATAACATTCACTTTTTGTGTTTTGTTTGCCTTAATATTAGAATCTGCGTAGGCGACACGGATCCTGCGACTAACGGTACCACGTCCCTCGCAGTTCCAATGTTTTGGTGCGTCGTGACCCCAAAGTCTCGTTCCCACACTGTCACATGGTTTGTTTTTAGGTTACAAGTGGGCGAAACACGACTAAGTCCAAAAATCTCACTTGTGGGTGACTTCACATCATGTCACACGCCCTGTTCGCACATCGTCGGGAAGAGGGCATCTTGACCCTCGGTCAGATCAACAAATGACCAGTGGCCGGCACCACAACCCTCCGCCTGCCAACGCCAACCCCGCGCCCTCTGACGGTGAAAAGATACAATGCAGTACTAGCTACGTCTTAAACTCACGTACAGTCTGGTAATGTTTCTGCATGACGCTGAAGTATTTGCTCTCCATCTGCTATATAGATAGTCTTACCGAAGGTGAACCGGTCCGACAAAAACGCGGTTTTAGAAATAGTTCGAAAGAATTCTGTGAAATTCTTTATTTGATACATATTGGAATGCTTTAAACGGTTTTTGTCAGTCTGCATTTCCTTTCCAGCAACCCTTAGAACCCCGCACGGCTAAACTAATATTTAGATTGATGACGTTTCGTTTACCTTCCTACACAGTTAAGATGGCGGAGCACGAGACTCGCAGCTTCCGGTTCGCGTGCACAGCGGTTCTACCTTTCTCCTACGTGAAAATATTGACCAGCCTTGCTGTAGTCACGTGCTGACTCCAAGAGTCTGCTTGACCACTGGTCATCTAGTGTACGAACCCTTTTCCCTTAACGTGAACAGACAATATCGCTTTACATGTATATCAAACAAACCATTTTGCAAAAGCAATAGTTGTACACAAAAGAATACAATAATAGTTTTTTTCTGATGTATGCTTATCCTTACAATATCCATGAGTGTGTATTTGTTCAAAGACAATTTAATTGCTTGACAATATATTTGAAAAAAATATACGGCTACAAAGTCATTCTAAGGAGACATACGTTTTGCAAAATAATCTGTTTTATTGAAAACAATATAAAATATATTTTAGCTTCAGACTTTATTGGAATGGTCATGATAATAAGTATACAAAAAATGTGTATACATTTAAGAACCCGAGCATATGGTTCATCAAAGTAATTCTGACCTAAACTAATATCTGTTTAATAGATTTATTTCCTTGTAAAAAAAGTAATCTTATCTGCCCACGGTTTTTAGTTACACTTTAATGTAATGTTAAGCCCGCGCTCTCTCGCCCCACGTGTCGACCAGTGCAGTGGGTTTATCCCTATCTACACCGGTGGCGACAGGATAATCTCTCTCGGAAGAGAATGTCGCCAGCTCATGTTATCTCCATCCCTATTGTCCCACCATTATAGAGCCCCATGTACGCAGCCCTCCGACACACAAGTCACCGGTATTCTTCGGGGGCTGAGAATAGTACGCTAGCTTTGTCTGTCGCTCAGCTACAACTGTCGCCATGTTGTTTTGTTTGACCAATCGGAGGAAGTATGTGCCGGCAGCCGTAGTTTCGGACTTACTACTGACCAGAGACGAGGTGGCCTAGCAGGTCCGTCTCTAAAAAACCGGAAACATTACACATATTCTAATTACTGCGGGGTTCTAGTGAATGAACGACTGTCACCTAGTGCGGGTTATTTTCGATTTACGATGCTGGCACTCTAGTTTGGTGTAGTTTTTATACTGAAGAATGCATACTTGTGTGACGGTGACAAGTTGCATTCTATCAGGTCTATAAACACTAACAGAGCAGTGATGTTAACTCTCTGTAGAGTGGCAAGTGCATGTTAGAGTGAAACGTTAGCCATGATAAAAAACATATACGATTCCATCATATGTTATAATACACGTAGGGAAGGCCACCAATATATTATAAAAGTACAGTAATTGATACAAGCAGGTTGATATTGCAGGTTCCGCACATATTGGATGATACAGACTGAATATGATACGGTTCAGCTATCGTCAGTACAACTGATTGTCTGCAAAGGTGGGTGCTTCGAAAAACATTAGTCCAAACGATAATCTGAAATGTTAGATTTGTTAATATATTTTAATTAAAACCATTTATCAAACCATATCTCGTCGGAGCACCGAAACCATCTCGACTGCACCAAATAATCATCAATGAATATAATGAAAAAAATATATTAATGTACACATGTGAGGCTGAGTTGAGGTTTACTCCGCTTTAAACATTTTTTAGTTCTGCCACGGCCTGTCTGCCTAATGAGGGAGGACCGCCGAAATGGATGCATGCCTTAGACGTTAACCACGTGCATTGGTATGGTGCTGATAAACCAAGGGTTATAATCAGGGCGAGACTGGGTTGGAAACCCAGCGATTGGGAGAGCTTGGCCCAGGGATTCGTGTTGATGCTCGTCAAAACGAGAACTTGATTCGAATCCCAACGTGGAAATAATTTGTGAAATGTAGTCTTGTTGCCTCCTTCAGTAATAGTCTCTGAAGGTGATGGATGATCGCACTGTTACAATTACTCTCTCGTATCAAGTTGTTTAGATAATGTCATACAGTACTAATAAGGTACTACCATATATCGTACATACTAAGAAAACCATGTATCTTCGCGGCCACAGCGTCTGTTCTTGCATATCGGTGAGTATGGACAGTCATGTTGTCTGAAGCTTTACGATTCACGGTGCAGGGTTACGCCCCTTAGCCAAGTCAGGATCCTCTGAATCCAAGATTCGGCCCGATTATGATCCCTGGTCTGCAAACACAATACCCATATTCGAGGAGCGTTATACATTTACGATCTGCGTCACTTTGAACTTTTCTCCCACATTAAGTTGACACACAGTGTTATAAAACAACCGGCGTTTAACCCAACGCAACATAACACATCAGGTGTTTAGAAATGTATTTGATGTTATGAAACGCAACATCGAAAAAAAGTACCACATTAAATCAATTGTTTTTGATAGCTCGTTCTTTCTAAAGTGAAAATTGTTTTGGACCCCTTGGGACTTTGTGAACGTTCATATCGAATTCAATAAACGTGTGTACGAACTTTACACATATTAATGCTTAAACTATCGACAACACCTTTTTGTGGTGACGGTTTGGTGATAAATACAGTTTATAAGGTACATCCAGCAGTTCAGAACTAGGCAGCAGGCAAAGGGCCGTGATCATGACTTCAGTTCTGACAGTTTAGCCCGGAGACGTACATGATGAAGCCAATGCAGCGTCTGGCAAACACCAGCCTTCTCCATGGCACGGTGTTGTTTGTGGGGGACAAACAACACGCACGTGAATGTTGCAAAACAAAACAACAAATCACCCGCAAATTGAAAACTAATGTTGAAAGGACAAATAGCCTCTGTGTTTGCCTAGATGGACAGGGCACGATACCATGATTTCTGGTTCTGTTTCAACCCGAAGCACGCGTGCAATTGCCCATGTTTACTCGCCAACTGCGTTGATTCTATGCAGTCAACTTGACGGGAGAGTGTGTCAAGGGGCATAACCCAGAAGTGGCGTTTGTAAACAGAACCACAGTGACGTTTTGCGTTGGCCAATCACGATGCAGCTCAGATGCTGTGACAGTTGGAAGTCACGCCGGATTTAGAATTGTTCTTAATGACACCGAAGGTACATCAGTGTGCTAAACTATATTTGCGGATATTGAACTTAGTTTGTGACAAAAGGTCGAAGATCAAGGATACTTGTGTATCATATAATAAATGTCAACAGCGTTGTCTTATTACATTTACGACAAAAATAAATGTAAAACATGCCCTAGAAAGAAACAAACAGACATAATATGCACCGATCCACACTTATAATTCAAACAACGTCATGTCCACTTCAACGTGCAAGTATAAGGCTGGCATATTTATGTCTGCTTTCACACAGGATGAACAGGCAGTGTGTTTCGGTTTGTTTAAATGGAAGTACTTTCTTGTGTAGGTGCGATAAATATATCACAATCGATATACTAGTGTTGAATATAAATACAATAATCTATACTTTGGTGTGTTGCTTCTGTGTCCTCGATGCTACTGACCTGTTTCGAGGTCATACTTGGACACGTGTCCTAGGAAACGTCATCCTTTCTTCATAAGATGGATTATATATGACTATATTATGCTGTTAATTTCTTTGTTTGTTTGTTGTTTAGCGCGTATATTCAGGAATATGGCGGTGGTCTGTAAATAATCGAGTCTTGAACAGACAATCAGGTAATTGACATCATGAGCATCGATGTACACATTTAGGATACGATGACATGCATCAACCAAGTCAGCGAGCCTGACCACAGATCCCGTTACTCGCCTCTTACGATAAGCAATGGTTGCCGAAGACCAATTCGAACCCGGATCTTCATAGGAGCAATGTTATCGATGATGATACAGTTTAGTCGTACGGTTATTGGTGCAACAATATGACATCTCATATGACTTAAAGTACATGTATATAGTTTATTCATATACATTTGGCTTGTATTAGTCAGTAATATCAATAATGAATTCACTCTGATATGATATAATTTATTTGATTAACGTATAGACTTCAAAGACATGAAACATTTTTTTATGGATAACAACTTCTTTATTGTTTGTAAACTTTCCAAAAAAAGGTTTCAAGTCTACATGTTCTTCTAAATGCTTGTATTGACTGTCATTGCAGATGTAATATTCATCTTCAACATTATAATAATTACCGACAATATCATTTTAATCCGTTGTAAACACGTCTGTCGATGCTATAATCTTTTAAGTATTCTTAAATGAAAATGTACATTAATTTGTATATCATTCGGCATAGTCTTTGAGGTGTTGTTTTGTGATAGATGATTATAGATATATAACATTCGTCTACTTTTTAAAATTTCATTTTAAAATTTCATTTTGAAATCATCAACTCCTGCAACAAGGAGAGCCATCCACCAACCGGACTATGTACACCTGTATGCACGGTGCGCCAGTATGAGGCTAATTGATTGATGCCAATCACGTGTCACGTGAACACCTCATTATCCCTGCATGAAGGCTTTCCGAAAGTTTGACACCTGGAAATTTAGCAATGGCAAGTTTAAACTGACATCAGTTGAATAGTCACCGCAGCTTATTTTCTCATGGACATGCACACCTGGTTTTCTCACTGTAACTGTGTTCGTGAGTCTACGTTCTTGAATTTCTCGCTTTCCTTCCATTTTCTATTTTTATGAGAAATAAGTAAACCAATAAAGTTTTGACGTTCGAATATCAGCATACATAATTATATGGTTGTTAGAGAGATATGAATGTGGTCAATTAGCTAAAACTGAAAGTAACTCTACTCCAAAATATTCAGATATCCAAATATGTGGTACATAAACTGTGGAATACAATTAAATTACAATTATACAATTAAATTTAAGAATGCATCACCCAGCGTGTCTACCACTTCTATAGAAGAATTTCAAACTTTGAAAATAGGGAACAAAATGAAAATACTATGCATTTTGATTAAAATTGTGGCCATAGGTTTTGTCAAAGGACCAATTGTCTTAGGTTGGCAAATTGAAACGATTTATCTCTGATACGATATGATTGTTCCTGTGCATACCAAACCAAAAATGCACTTCAATACTTCTTTACGTGTGAGAAATATAATAGTACCGTATTCGACGTAATAAGCGCCCAGGGCGCTCTCAAAATTAGAAATAGGGGGCTCTTATTAGAATATTATTTTGGTGAAAAAAACAGAGTTAAAGGATAAATTTCGTGGTTTATGCTGACAGCCTGAAATGTTTATATACGACAGATATATTTTCCAGAATTTAATTGCCCATAATTAAGGGTGCATGTAAGACACGAGTGCGTATTATACGCGAATAAATAAGTGTTGTGTACATTGATCAATCGGAAGGGGTGCTAATTGGGATTGTTCACTAGCCAATATGTAAGCAAATATCGCCGTGGGCGCTTATTAGAGCGGGGCGCTTATTACGTCGAATACGGTATATTAGAAATAACACGTACTATTTTAATATATTTTAGAAACTATTTTAAACGGTAATGCTTTCTAAGTAAACAGTTCAAATGAAATTCTAAAATCAGTTAATGACGTCTTCATAAAAACAGGAAATTCAAAATAGCTTTATGACATTTCACCAAGAAGCGGCCTACAAACTCTAGAACTTAAGTCTATCATTGTATGAATATTGTGTCTCTGATAACCTTAATTACAGATACCCGGTATACCAAACTAGAACCTTTTTGTAATGATGTCCGCTGTTATTTCTACATTTCCAATTTCCATTATGTAACCATGTTTGTCTTTGGTTTTGTTGCTGAAGCGGTGTTAATATAAGAATGTTCTTCTTGTTTACCAATCCAGGTAAATAGGTTTAAACCATATTTGAGGTGCGAGATTTCCTGATCTTTGTCCAAATGAGTACCCCCGGGGATACTAGGGCGGTCGGGTAGCCTAGTGGTTAGCACGTTCGCTCGTCACGCCAGGTTCGATTCCTCACATGGGAACATTGTATGAAGCCCATTCCCGGTGTCCCCCGCCGTGATATTACTCTGGAATATTGCTAAACAAGGCGTAAAACTATAGTCACTCACTAACTGTGCCCTCTCCTTACTGATTTCTTTCTCTTAACATACGAATCGGATTTTTTACTACTTTAGTTAAATCAAAGCAAAGACCCGTTGCCTAAATGTCATGCACAGTTTCAGACATATAGATGGCCTCATTTCATGTTTCATGAAAATATATGTAAACCTTATCTATCCACTAGAGTTGGCAATCACAGAAACAACGGAGAATCCATATTCACTGTCCTATCTCTATCACATGTATGAATAGAAATTCAAAATGATGGCAACCTGTATATCAGAGCTTGTTATTTTTGTACCACGAGGTGTTATTTTGATTTTCCAATCTTGAATTTCTCCTTTACGTCGAGCAATATATCATCAGCTACTGAACCCGCTTGGCTAGGCCTCGTGCCCTCGCAAAATTGTTTCGAAATTTATATCTTCAAAGTTGCCAAAACTAATAAAATGCCTTAGCTACGTCACAGTTAGACACTGATTTTCAGTATATTAAACTTTTCTTTTGATAATGACAGCAATTATCCCTGTAGTTTATCCAGATTCCCGATGGTTAATTCTGACTCGATCGCCGAATGACGAGGGCGGCGCCATGTTTGTTTATAAACAGTGAAAGTAGTCCCTACTCGACCTTTGATATTTGCATCTCTATCCGCATATGACCCCAACGGATATCGTTTTTATCCGTTGGCTTTATCCTGCCGAGAAACCTACCCATTATATGATAAAATATGATATATGCAAAAGGAAATAATCACAGACACGTGTAACATGTATAGCATAAATAATATGTATAATTTACCGGGCGTTACTTGCAGACAGACCCGTGAAGATCCGGGGTAGAATAGGTCTTCAGCAACCCATTCTTGCCGTAAAAGGCGACTTACGGGATCGAGTGGTCAGGCTCGCTGACATGGTTGATGCATGTTATCGTATCCCAATTGGGTGGATCGATGCTTATGATGTCAATCACTGGATTATCTGGTCCAGACTCGATTATTTACAGACCGCCGTCATATACTGAACTATTGCTGAGTGCGGCGTTAAACAACAAAGAAACAAACTTGCAGACATTTAATTCTTCAAAGCAATTTATCTGTTCTCGTATGACGATCCCCAATATAATTCACAGTATAAATAAAAACAATTAAATTACGGAATCATTGTAAATATGTGTACGTTGAGAAAAGAACTCTAGTACTTACAAAACCCATACTTACGACAAAGGAAAATATACGGACAATGAACACATTTAATTTCACAGCTTTACTATCATCGCAACGCGTCTCCGCCTCTTATCAGATCACTTCAAAATGCACGTCTCCGGACAGCCCACAATTACCGCCAGGCAAGCTGTACTGCTCATCCTGTAATTAACCACAGACCTATAGTGTACGTATACACTGACGACCAGTCGACCATCAATGTCCATCCGGTAGTGGTCAGCACGGGTTTCAGTAAGTGCCCGCAGCCTATAGGTCAACTCCAATTATCGGATTATAGACTGGGGGCTCGGTTCGTGACAAAGCACAAGATTGACGTGGGACGAATGAATTTGTTTGAATAACACGGATGAGCATATTTTGGCTCCTTAATCTGTCCAAATATCTTAATATTATCTACGACTCAATCACACTTAATCCGGATGCGCCTCCTCTTAAACGAATGATTGGTGTAAGTAGTGCGTCACTTGAAAGTATTTTTATATATTAAAGTTGTTTGCGACGTCTGACGAAGAACAACTTCACGTTTTATCGCTCCTTGATAATGTTTATTTATTCACAGTGAAACATTTACCTATGTACACTGCTAATACAAAACGTAAACACCAGAGAATAACCAGTCTCGATTATCTGCCGTAGGGCGAAAAGGGCAATGTAGCGATGGAAGTTGGATCAATGGATCAATAAAAACCAGTCATGACACCAGGTGTTCACGAAAAAGGTAGGTATGTCCTGCTCTACCGGCAGCACCCACCACCAGCACAAATTTCGTGATAAAGTGTTTGTTTGTTGCCTACTGCCGCACCCTCCTATACAAACTCCTGCCATACAACGGTGGCCTGTATATCATCGCGTCTAGACCATACAATCCAGTGATCATTATCAGGAGCAGTAACCCACGTCGCAGGGGCACGACGCCACGCTTTCAATCAAGTGATGCTAGACAAAGTGTTACGAGTCTCAAACTCACTTCATCACTTCGTTACCCTTGTATCATGGACAGGGGCGGTTGGGTAGCCTCGTGGTTAAAGCGTTCGCTCATCACGCCGAAGATCCGGTTTCGATTCCAAACATTGGTACAATGTGTGAAACCCATTGCTGGAATATTGCTAAAAGCGGCGTGAAACAAAACTCACTCACTGTATCATGGGCCTATATCCCACGATACAAGTAGAATAAAATGGAGATGACAAGCTTAATTAGATTATTAATAATATTTAAAAGACAGTATTTATTGATAATTCTTTATAATACTAGCTTTAAGCAATTTCCCTATTCTACACCACAGTGTATACAAGCAGTCTACTGTATTACGATATCGCTTTTCTCTTTGCGTTGTCATCCCTTTCTTGTCCCCACCACAGCTGACCGCGACTAATACCTACTGTAGTCTTCTCAGTGAATCGTCCGTATTGACAATTAGCTGTTCGAATCCCATTTTATCAAGATAAGTAGGTGAGGTGAAATGGGGCAGGATACGATCACCTTTCCGCGAGCACCTGGTATCATCACTATTTAATAGTGATTCATAAAAACCATCCTCATGATATAGTCGGAATCGTAAAAAACGATTTATGTGTTTGGAAAGGTTTTTTCCGCCTTTGTTACACTTCGCGTTCAAGATTATTGCACATATATAGCGCATGCGCGCGCGCGTGTGTGTGCTAGTTCTAGTCAGGACTAATGTCGATTAAAACTACTAGCCCATGAATACATCACTCAGACACAGTAGACGGACGCCGAGCCGACAAGTCCTTGTTTTATCCCATTCATGCCGAGCGCAGGGTAACAATAAGTACCATCTTCTGATGTCGTTCTTGATTATGATGCAAAGTGTGGCATATAATAGAACTATTGGTTTTCTAGTTGTCTCTGTTCTCTCTATAAAACCTGTATCAGTTCAAGTTGACGCTGTAATTTTGCTCGTTGTATTTCTAATGAATAGAAACGCTTTCTGTGAACCCCTAGCCGCGATAACATCTCCACGCCCATAGCTGATTTAGCTTCATAACTTTGTCTTAATGTTGTAGCTCTTTGAATTTTGATTTGTTTAAAAACAATATTAAATCATCATCATCATCATCATCATCATCATCATCATCATCATCATCATCATTAGGGGGACGTGTGTTCCAGTCGTATAAGGCGCCGCAATGTAGAGTTGCCTCCATTTGTCACGCAAGAAATCTCTGATTGTGGGTTCGAATCCCGGTTCGCTCCGATTATGTTTTGTGGTTTGTCAGCACCATCTCCGTGCTTGTGGGTTTCACCAAAGTGGTATGTATATGTCTGAGACCTGCATCACGCTGGGGTATGAAAGACATACTGTTAAGAGAGGAGTTATCTCAAACTCACTCATTCACTCATCATCATCGTCTTTTTCCCATCAACCGACTTGTCTGCTTTAAGTGATTAAGGTAATCGGTGATTCTCGGTATTTCGAGACCGTAAACTTGGATTAGCGGGCGTGTCAAGTGCTGATTGCATACCCCTATCGCAACTCGCTATGAAGGCTAATAGACCCGTGTCTCGTCTCTTATTGTGTGATTTAATAGCACACACATATGTGTTCAGTAGTTGGTTAATCGTTAAAAACAATGACATTGTGTAACACACGGGACGAGAATCGTGCTGCTCGGCATTAACAGGGTGATCAGCTGTGAACTACCGCACACACATTAATGACTTGTTTTCGAACATCGTGTTTTAGTTCTCATTTGTGTCTAAACATATTTGTTTTTGGATGCTTTTAGTAGACACCGCTAACAAAATACAGAATACGAAAACGACTACATATATACTCAACATTTGACTACATTAAAGCACAATAATGTAGATATTTTCAATACCACGTAACTAAATTTACATTGTCTCTCATCGTGTACGGTAAATTGTGTTGTGTTTAGTTATGCACATCTTATCAGATGAAACTGGCATCTCTCACGCCCCATGCATTAAAATGCAATTACAAGATTGCATTATCAACATAAAATCTGTTATCAATAACTGTTTGGCTTGGATAAGTATGTATGGGTCACGACGACTTGTTACGACAATCGTAAATGGGTAATCTGCCGGAAACGGTCATGCCTAATAACGGGCAGGTGTGAGGCTGGGCCTGGCTTCCTAATGATTATAACGTGTTTGGCGAGTGTTAGTATAGCATCATCCATCAATAATGATATCAAGCATCAACACACATAAACCCTGGACAGTTCAACAAGACTTGAAACCGACATCACCTTCCGCGCAGCGGGATCCCAGTCCACAATGACTGGTTCCTGGTATCGAAAGATGCAATGACTTACGGGTGTCGGCTTTGGACACACGGTAAATTGCCACCCGTAAGAGACCCCATACTGTAAGGATGACAGCTGGCTTTCAGGGTAACACGACTCTTATCCGGACTTAAGGGTGTCTCATTGTTCCCGTTAACGTGAGATCATAGCGAGACTAAGGGGAGGTAATTGAAACCAAGCAAATCCTTTCCAAATGACCAGATTTCTTCAAGCCATAATGGCGAACATTTCGTCCATCTTTCACTATGGGTCATATTTAACAAGCTTTCGTCCCGATTTGGGCTATGTTTTCTGACACTCGGGATTATCCCTGGAATAAAAGAGAATCTAATTTTTGTCTATTTTGAAATTCCGTGCATATCACATACTTACTATAGCGGATTTTGCCATAGTAAACGTCCGTGTTCTGTTACATTGTTTCACGTGCCCGATAGCCCCTTTTGTCAATTAGATATTGGCGTGAAATACAAAACTGTTAGGGGAATTAGTATGTGTTACATTGTTTAATCCATCTTCATCTTGTGACATATGGTTTAAATCTATATAAACAAGATAACAGCCTGGTCTTACAGCCATATAGGAAGATTGATGGCAAATAGAGGGATGTTTTACAAGGACTGAGAGAAACAGACTGCGGGTGATGAATGGAAATATCAATTAATATTCATGCCATATAAAAGTATTATTTCAGGACTTAATACAGTATTTATGAATTATTACTCGTTTATTATTTTATTTCGGAAATAAACCCATTGTCTGTTAGAACTATCTTTTAAGTATCATCGGTTTGATTTATATAACTGACATATTTGGTGACAAGGTTTCGATCCTGGTCATTGAAAGGGTTTTATCGCTTCTGATTTTTAATCATTCAGACCTAAAAAATCCTAATTCAAAACGTCAGCGCCAGAGAATAATCGATATCGAATATCTGCCGAAACATATTCCTTCTCGTGTGAATGGCCAATAGTGACGAAAATAATGAATAGATCATTGAAAAGGTTCACCCGACGCATTTGAATAAATGCGACATAACCCTTTCCATTTTCATAAGAAATCTAAGCTAAAAGTGATAAGCATGTCCTTCTCTACCTGTAGCACCCGCCACCATTGTCATTAAAAACGTAAGTGCCAGTGAGTAAGGACGCATGAGACTCATCGCAGGGGACAGCATCGAGCACGTTGATAAGTTGATAAGCGGTGTCATATTTAGTAATTTCCTCTGAATTTCTACCGTAATTCTTTTGGTATGACGTGATGCTGGAAAGTTTATTTAAATTTTTACCACTAATTTAATCGCAGGATATTTGTTTGTTTTGAACGCCATCTTTTCAACAATCATCAGAAACTAAAGGGATGGTGTAAATCCTACTGGGGTACCTCACAGGTAGCAGTGGTTGGGTTAATCCACATGGGCCTTAGTATTGTGCCCTTGTTTGGTTGCTGGCGATACATTGATTGATTCTGTTATTGTTTAAAGTCTGATGTTTTCCGACTAGTTTGGTGTAATTCTCTCGTACAACCGGTTTTTTATACAAGATAAATCTATAACTTGACCAAGTCGCAACATGGCTGAAATAATACCGACGTGACCTTAATATTAACTCTCATTCCGTGAAAGTAAATACAATTACCATTGGTCACATATTATATATCTTTACATCACATAGTTCATGTAACGAGATTCACAATCATTTTTTTTTGCAGGTGTGAATGAACAGTGTTCCTATTGTGAAGTCTGCTACGTGCTAGCAGGTGAGAACGCTAGACCGCGCCACGTGACTCGGATACTGTACCCCTTACCACTCGCACACAGTCGTCCTCACAGAGCGATGAAGTAAAACTGTCTAAACCTATTCAAAATCGTGCATGTAACTGATATGTGCGTCTTCAGATCGCTTGCCACAAAGCATCAAGTTGTAATTGTTCGCCAGTAGATGATTAACATTGGACTCAGAAACAACAACAACCGGGGGTACATGGGCATAAATTACAATGCAGTTCAAATACCTCACATACAAGAAGGCTTATACATAAGTTATATCATAAAATATATAGTTATCATATAATACATGACTGTTTACAAAGGTCATATCATAAAGTTCTTTGGCGAAAAACATTTTGAAGGTAAATAAACAATCTTGACAGATGTTTATTTGCTGATACATTCGATGGAATTCTTGCTCTGCAGAATGTTGAATATTATGGTCATTCGTTATATTTAATTGGAATATAGAGAAACCGTTGTGGCTTGGGGGCCTCTCACCTGAGCAGATAGTGAAATTCGTCTCCGAATTTGTAGAATTACGTTAAGGGCAAAATCCTTCTTAAATTTTGCCAATGACTTGTTTCTGTTGATAGATTATAGACAGAACTTCAGAATTTTAGGACAGGTAAATAAATGCTTTGCAAAGATAAGGATATTTTTCAAAGTAAGGTTTAACAATATCTGGTTATCACGTGCTTGGAAGGAAGGTGAAAGGCAAACGTTTGCAAGTCCAATAAATCATACCTTTGATCCGGCAACTACAGACTAGTATGCCTTGTCAGTGGAGCAAGGACGCTAACTACTATGCTTTCCGACTCTCCTATAGATTAAAACCTTTCCGTTCAAGTTTGAAAATGAAATTTACCGTATATATATATATATATAGTCAGACCCCGTTAAACTGGACGTTAACGTTTGTGTGAAATAGCCAGCATTAACCAGTATCCGGATTAAAATGTCCTCGTAACTGCTGTATGTCCATTTATCGTTGTCAAAATAATCCCTGAAAGGTGTATCTTTCACATGACGCTTCGTTGTTATCGCTGTGACACTATTGCGGTGAATATGTTATAACGAAGGGGGAGGTCGTTTCTGGTGTGCTGAATGTGAAACGTGTGAAACTTAGATATTTCCATGAGGGGTTGTTTCGCCAGGTCTGTTCCTTGACAACAAATCCAGCGTTCTGATTAAGAACATGAGTGAGTGTCAATTGTTTTACGCCGCTTTGTTCAGCAATATCACGATAGGGGACACCAGAAATGGGCTTAACACATTGTATCCATATAGGGATATGGAATCCGTGTCTTCGGCGTGACGAGCCAACGCTTTCACCACTAGACTAGCCCACAGCCCAATAAGAACATGAAGTAGCGTTATACGGCTAAAATGTTTCAGAAAGACCGATTGCAGGTATTTCCGGGAAACGTTTCAATCTTAGCAATTTAGCTGTTATTTCCTGATTTTAATAGACAGAGCTCACAATGGGTGATTGTTTAACTTGATCATAGAAAGTCAATTGGATTTACCCCGCTTTTAGCATTGATCATAGAAAGTCAATTGGATTTACCCCGCTTTTAGCATTGATCATAGAAAGTCAATTGGATTTACCCCGCTTTTAGCATTGATCATAGAAAGTCAATTGGATTTACCCCGCTTTTAGCATTGATCATAGAAAGTCAATTGGATTTACCCCGCTTTTAGCATTGATCATAGAAAGTCAATTGGATTTACCCCGCTTTTAGCATTATTCCAGTGATGTCATACCAGGGCACCAAGAGTTGTCTTCATACTTTGTACAATGTAAGGAACTGAACCCGGTCCTCCGTCACGATGAGCTAACGCTGTAACCCCTTAGTTACCCAACTGTCCGCTCATAGTTAGACTTTCTTATATATGCGACAAAAAAAATTCAATGACCTTAAGAAATCCCTACTGAAAGTAGAGTCCGTTGTACGACTCGTACGAATAACTATCAAATAGTGATGAGACCAGATGTTCGCGAAAAGGTGAGCGTATCATACCCCACCGGTGGCACCCGTCACAAACACATGCAAAGGCAAGTCAATTGCCCACGCGATAGAACATATGAAACAACATTTACAACATGCTGTTATGAATCCAAAGCCAACATGTGATAAAAACAGGAATACGGCTTAAATGTCTGTGAAGTAAACTCCCCAGGTAACTTTCATTACAAAAAGAATACAACCAACAGTTTCCCCCAACTTTTTATAGGCAATTCTAGTTGGCAAAAATGATCCTTGTCATTCCCCTTTCTTTGATATATATTCAAAAACATGATACTTAATATCACAGGTTAGACAAATTGGTGTATACAGCATGTGTATTAGGCAACAATAGCCCTGTATGACGTCCATTGTAACACACATAATTGATGTATAAGTTGTCGTGTTTTTAACAGTTAACGCCCTATCAAATTCAAACAGAACTTTTATCCGCATTCACTGTTAATAGATACGGAGGTAGAAACATGCCCAGACCCACCCCAAAGCCGCCAACACTTACGGACATATTTTGTCGCTGTGATTTACGTTTTTGACACCCCGATTCATCATAACTGGAAGTCTTGGATGCTTTATCTTTGCCCCTCGTCTGTAGGGTTGAGTGAGGAACGCTATACATACAGTAAATCAATGCATTATACTCTGACCACATGGGTAGTATGTATCCAATGGAAAACCCGACGCGAAGTGTTCTAACGTATATCTACCCATGTGACACGAGTCGTGGGATTAAGGCTGTCGTACGTTAATCTCACGTGATGTAAGACCAAAATGAAGTCTGTAATTTATGATTTATAGGGCTATAGAGCGGTTTGTAGGAAGAATTTGATTCAATTTCTATTTAGATTAAATTGGGGATCCTATTTCGATTTTCAAAAAAAAAAATTGTCTCAATTTCACGACTTTCCATAATTCTTGCCTATCCCCGCAAAGCATGTTAACAGTTTCTATACATTTTGTACATGTGTGTTAGTAACATGACTGGCGACAAGACTGGCATCTTCTCATGGTGTCGCCACACACAATAAGCGCGCACTTGAAAGGCGTCGAGAAGATGCGTAAAGTACAGGAGGACAAAATTCTTACCTGGCATACGCTTCCTTTGAAGACATGGATCTGTGACTCATATATAAAGAATTTATTTTCTCAAACCACTTTCTTAATTATTGTCTTCAGAATTGATCGTATTTAATTCAACCATATCAATTACCATGACATCAAACAAGTAATATAATTATGACGGTAACTTCTAGCAACGTGAAAATATAGAAAACAAGCACCATCCCTTTAGGGCTGGGACGAGTCCAAATTTACTACCCGGGTACCCACTCCCCAATTACCCGACCCTACCCGAGTACCAACTGTAGGTCTGAAGAGATACAAAATGTTCGATTGGGAATTTTTTTACCACAGCACTTGCAAAACGTTTTTAGATACATGTAGTAAACGATCTAGTCATGCATACACTGAAGTTGACTTAATTTATATCTTTATTCAACCATATGAAAAGTCAGAAGGAATGGGTGCATAGACAGAGAGAAATGCGAACATTAGTGACTTGTAGTGTAACCATAGAGTTCCAGATAATATTTGTCATTAAACAATATATCACGCGACTAACCACGGGTCCTACTCAGTACCCACCCGACCCGGGTACCCGAGTTACCCGTCCCAGCCCTACATCCCTCTATCCTCTTTGGACTACGTTTATTTTCATATGATTGAGATACGGGTATGGACACCCTTATAATGCTTCGACGTTACAATCATTGCAATTCAGTTTACCGAAAGAGGGACAACATGTACATTTATATGTATATACTGAATACATTTGTGTTCAATAATATCTATAACATTAATGTTGGATGAAGTGCACAAATATATATTTGGGGGGACATATTTTTTTCAAGATCAAGGGGAATTGATCAGATCCTATTCGACATTTTAGAACACACGAGGAAAAGGTGGAAGAAGGCGGAAATAATATGTTACAAAGCATATTAATACATTATTGGAATGTTTCCAATATTTTCGTTTGTAAGGTCACGACCAATAGTAGTTCAAAGACGTTATCTAAGGCACGAATTTGTCAAAATTCGAAAACAGTCTTACAAACCGTTATCAAGATATATGGTGTATGTAAATTCAAAACTTTAAGTCGCGTGCCCGTCTTTCTTAAGCATGCGTTTTGATCCATTATCACGATATTGGCCTTTGTTGGTGGACCCGGTGAAAGATCTACACTTTCAACATATCAATCAAGGACAACATTTGCCTTTTGAAAATGTGATAAAAAGTTACGATTGGCGTGCTCCGGTATTGCCGATCGGACCAGGAATCTTTGGCCTTTGTTTATAAAGGTGTATCTATCCTATTTGAAAGTACTGCTATCAGTTCATCTCCAGTACTTCTGTGCATACCGTGGTATTGTTTTACTGCTCTTTTGACATGCAATGGTTAAGGGTGAAGTTACATTGACATATGTTTGCATTGCTAACTTCAGGGAGATGTTTTACAGGGTCATAACTAATGTGGCAACATATTCAGTCAGGTCTTTGAAAGGTATTTAGAATACATATTCAGTGTGACTTTCTTACAAACTACAACCAGCAGTAGGGATATATTTTTTCGAATTGATTTTATTACTTTCGTGAATGATTTGTGTATTATGTTTCAAGTACATATTTATTTTGCTATTTATATTGACTAGTGCAATCATATTGTTATTTTTGTGTGTATTATATCCAACGTAAATGGACTTTTGTGACTGTATATGCACACATCTGTTAATTAATTGTTCTAGTAATTAATGAATTTATTAATGCAAAAAACAAGATGTATTTTATCTTCTTCGTGGAGATAGTGCCGGTACAAAATAATGCTACTCGTCAACATGCAAAATCTTTATTTAAAGAATATATATAACGTCAGAGCAGGAAAATAACCAGTCTCTGTTATCTGCCAAAACAGATCCCATTGGACGTAACAATGTCTCCAGAAAGTATTATCTTCCCGCTGAAAATAGTTTCCGCATGTTCATGATTAATTTTTATAACTGTATATTTGTATTGTTTTTATCACACTACCTCTGAAGAACCTGGGGCTTATATCTGAACCCACGCGACAATGGCCTTTCTTATCTCTCTGTGACAAAGGAGTACAACCCTCTAAAACATTCCCAAAATTCCTATTCAACTATCTTCAGAGTATTTGTATTATTAAGTTTCCACAAAATTTCAAAAAATCTCTTTTCCAACAGTTCCAGCAAATTATCCATCATGCCATCAAGATGGACACTAACGCGTACAAGTTAACTGCATATCGTCAAGTCCCAAACAGGACACGGATAGTGTGAAACAGACGGATCCGTTAAGGGTACATAGGGTTAAAAACGTTCGCGTGTGACCAGCAGCCAGGAAAGGCGATCACGAAGTGGCAACATACCGAAGGCTGATGTGAAACATATACCTGTACCACAACTGTTATCTCTGTCTACCCATGTCTTCCACTTATTTTGGAAGTTAATCTTCCACAACGAAGAGTAAGTTGATTTACGAGCAGTTGACACAAACGTCAATGTTCGGATGCGATGACATGGCAGCGTTCAGGCGGACGAAAGCAACTGCAGCATAAACGTCGTCAAATTAGAAATAATCAATCGAATTACCAATGTCGAATAAGACTTCAGATAAACTAACAATGAAAACCACCAGCCTTGTCTAATTAAGTATGTTTTGAACTCGTTATTCAAGGATTGATTAAAAAGATTAACGCAATAGTCTTTAAAGTTTTTTGAGACTTTTACACCAACCGTTGCAGCGAGAACATTAATTCACTATCGTTTTCTGCAAGAACGCATTTTTCATGTTTACCATACGAAATGAACAATAAATATGACTACCAGCCACCACCAAGAGTCCATAAGCTGTCCATAAAATATTGTAATAAATTTCATTATGCGTCATTAAAAACTCTACGATTCCCCCGATATTATCACACGATATTAAACTTTTCAAGAGGGACTCTTCAGTGCATGTCGATTCAAAATAAATATTACAAAAAAGGATTATTGCACATGCAATAAAACAAGATATTGCGCAAGTGTCCTGAAAATATTGTCAAACACCTAAAATAACCCCAATCCATTTATCTATTATCTGATCAACGAAAAATGAGACTCAAGGACTACATTCAATCATCAATGGCTCGCAATCTTAACATCTTAATGAATTAATAGTGTGTGGGTCATGTAACTGAAACGTTCGTGCAATTTTCAAATCCGCAGTCTTCACATTTTCAATGGATGTTTAGACAATATAAAATGTTGTTAAGACGATGCAAGCAAATTTAAATCTCCTTTTCCAACAGAGCGAATATTTTTACGATTATTTCATATATTTTACACTTTTACCCCATCACGGTCCAATGATTGTCATAGCGGACACAACAAACATAGTGCACAAAGTCGTTAGGGAAATTTTATGTCCCTTCAGTACAATATTTTCCCTCAAATAAGGACAAAATTTAGTAGCGCTTTCTATTTAGAAATTATCATCATTAAATATTATTACAGAATGCTTAAAATAGTGGACAATACACAACATACCAAGTCTATTGTCAGCTAGTCAATAGGAACCGACGTTATGTTTTCGAGGTTTTTTTCACTCGATGAAAGATTCCTATTGTATGCCTGTTGCAGTTATATAGTTTTTCATGTCAATTTTCCCATTATGATAAAAATCTCCCCCGAAATGGCGCCGTTGGAAATGATATGTGTATAGGCGGATTACATGATTTCTGTGTGGAAAGAATGTGAATGATCGCAAGTGTATATACATTGTAAATCACAGCGGTGCTGCCCCTGTTGTTTGGCGTGAGGTACGTTTTACGAGTGGATAATGGTTGTAGATAGGAATCAATAGACTGTTGATTACAGGTATAAAATGTCTTTCATCTCAGATTGGACCTGTCAATAGTATCGCATTGGTGTCAGTTAAGGCATAATATAGAAGTGTGCAAATGCATTGTAATACTGATGTTTGTAATGCGAGTATCAGATTACTGAAGTATCTAAGTATCAGTCATACACGGTCAGAGCGCCCTAGCGAAGGTTATATGTGTATCCTCAATGAAGAAATATTACTTTCAAGTCTTGCTGTGTGCGATTCACGCATAGAGGGTAAGCTCTGAAATACGACAAGAATTGTGTTTTCACTTATGAGTAATTATTTGTGATGAAGACGTTAGTAATGTATTTTCAGCAATATTGATGCTTACTAACCGAGAAGGCTGCAGAAAATCTGCTGACTGAACGTGTATATTTCCAACCAGAGTCGCGCATCGAAAAAGTGTTATATGCAACACTTGTATTAAGTTTTGTGGAAAA
Source organism: Haliotis rufescens (assembly GCF_023055435.1). Taxonomy (NCBI): domain Eukaryota; kingdom Metazoa; phylum Mollusca; class Gastropoda; order Lepetellida; family Haliotidae; genus Haliotis; species Haliotis rufescens. Next base: position 63,750,251 of record NW_025963890.1, read on the forward strand.
CATGTGGAGGACATTTCCAAATTTGACGCATCAGTGACAAACAATATGTCCGATGCAAGTCCCGATTTTGACTTGTACCATCGGCTTCCGTGTGTTTTCACGTGAACAGTTGACATGGCGTTGCACTGGTGGGACAGGATACGTTCCCTTTTTAGCGAACACCTGGTACCAACACTATTTGATGGTGAGTCATAAACACATACTCATGACATAGTCAGACTCGTACAGGCGACTTAGCTTTTAGCTGAGATTTCTTATGAAAATGAAAAGGGTTTTGTCGCTTTTAACAATTAAGACATATATATTCATCGTTCACCCATCCATCCTCATCCATCCATCTATCCGATCTCCATGCACCAACCATCCATCATCTACCTATATTTCCTGCATATCTATATGCGAGTTCATCCCCCTTACCATCTCCCCGTCTCTGTATCTATCAACGTATCCCTATGTCAACTCGACCGCCTCCGTGGTCTTGTGGTAGAGCGTCCGCCCGGAGAGCGGAAGGTCCGGGGTTCGATCCCCGGCCTCGTCATACCAAAAGACCTTAAAAGATGGTACTTGTTGTTAACCTGTCTGGCGCTCGGCATTAAGGGGCTAAAACAAGGACTGGTCGGCTCGGAGTCAGTATACTGTGTCTGAGTGGGGTATTCATGTTAAACTGCAGCATGGTATCTCAGTGAGCTAGCACTATAAATCGGCATCAGTCCGGACTAGTACAAGCAGCCACACAAACACACACACGTACATGCACGTCGCTATATAAGTGCAATAATCTTGGACGCGACGTTAAGCCCAGTTTCACCTCATCTCACCTATGTCAACTCTTTATCTACTTAACATTACCTATCGATATATCAAGTGAGTATCTATCATCCATTCACCTGATTCACATATTTACATATTCATGTATATACCGTACTACAAAATATGTACTCAAAATGTAAACAATTATATTAATAAATCAATCTATGTATCTACTTAAGGAATATGTCTTTCTGGTACTTAAGTGTCCATTATCTATTAGTTATCTGTCGTATTCTCTATTGATAAATCGATTCCCTGTCCCCGTAAGGGTTTTCAGCTGCATGCGTTCGGCCGCAACTTATAAACAAGTACACTTCCTCACATAAACATTCACGCCAATGTCTAAACCTGCAATTAAAGCTCTGACCCTATCCTAATATGGCTGGCTCAACAATGAATACGGATACATCTTGAACCACAATTAAACATGTAAACGTTTTATTTCCTAAATAGTCGGTTACTACGCTTCCATCTGTCGGAGATAAAATATACCCGTATCCTTTACGCAAGCCCAAAATAAAATATGTTTAATTTGAAAAATTAAAATATTAGTCTTCTCATTTTAAGTCCAGCAGATGCATTTGATGAAAAACATACTGAAGCAAGAACCTCCCTGTCATGAATGCCGTGACTGAGCACTATAAAACAAGCACGCCCTACAACCAGTGGCAGACACTCGAGGAAGTGTGCATAGACAGCGCAGGTGAAGAGGAATTTGATAGGTCGGAGGCGAACGAACATGTGGGTTCCCCGTAGACCCCCTCCACGTGCACGGACAGTTCCGAGTGTATCACACTACACAGACGCATTTCAGTCAGTCCATGCGCCTTTGAAATGTACAATTGTGACGGATATCAACAGGTGTCTGTTTCAGTTGCTACGTCGTCCTGTTCTAAGCTGACGTTGTCTTAAATCGATAATGTAAATTTGAATTGTAATTTTATAATGTTGATATGGAGTAAACCTGTTACCAAGATGATAATTAAAAATGAGACAGTTTCATGGAGGTATTTTATTCTTCTGTTAAAAAAATGGTGGCTGCATTTGAAAGGGGTAAAACATAGATCTATTCCCTTCTATATTGTGAAGCAAACTGAATCGAATTGCAAGACTTCTCGTAAAACAATATTGGCCCAGTAGAGTAACTATGGTAGTCCCGCAAAATAATTAGTATTCCAGTAATTACTGTAAGAATTAAAAAGAAAATAACTTCAGTAACCCCACAAAGCAACTATTGTAGTCACGTAAGTCAAATATAGCAGTCCTACGAAAGATCTGCAATTACATAGTCACGCATTGAAGTTGGCCAATAAAACAACTAAAGTTGTCCCGTAAAACAACTCCATTAGTTCTGCAAAACAACCAAAATAACTACATTAGTCCCACAGAACAACTAAAACAACTCCAGTAGTTCTGCAGAAAAACTAAAACAACTACAGTAGTCCTGCAGAAAAACTAAACAAATTCATTTAGATCTGCAGAACAACTAAAACAACTACAATAATCCTGCAGAAAAAAACCCCTAAAAAAACCCCAATAGTTCTGCAGGACAGTTAAAACAAGTACAGTAGTCCTGCAGAAAAACTAAAACAACCACATTAGTCCTGCTGAACAACTAAAACAACTACATTAGTCCTGCAGAACAATTAAAAGAACTACATTAGTCCTGCAGAACAATTAAAAGAACTACAGTAGTCCTGCAGAACAATTAAAAGAACTTGAGTAGTCCTGCTGAACAACTAAAACAACTACATTAGTCCTGCTGAACAACTAAAACAACTACATTAGTCGTGCAGAACAATTAAAAGAACTACATTAGTCCTGCAGAACAATTAAAAGAACTACAGTAGTCCTGCAGAACAATTAAAAGAACTACATTAGTCCTGAAGAACAATTAAAAGAACTTGAGTAGTCCTGCTGAACAACTAAAACAACTTCATTAGTCCTGCAGAACAATTAAAAGAACTACAGTAGTCCTGCAGAACAATTAAAAGAACTACATCAGTCCCACAGAACAACTAAAGCAACTACATTAGTCCTGCTGAACAACTAAAACAACTACAGTAGTCCTGCAGAACAATTGAAAGAACTACAGTAGTCCTGCAGAAAAACTAAACAAATTCATTTAGATCTGCAGAACAACTAAAACAACTACAATAATCCTGCAGAAAAAAACCCCTAAAAAAACCCAATAGTTCTGCAGGACAGTTAAAACAAGTACAGTAGTCCTGCAGAAAAACTAAAACAACCACATTAGTCCTGCTGAACAACTAAAACAACTACATTAGTCCTGCAGAACAATTAAAAGAACTACATTAGTCCTGCAGAACAATTAAAAGAACTACATTAGTCCTGCAGAACAATTAAAAGAACTTGAGTAGTCCTGCTGAACAACTAAAACAACTTCATTAGTCCTGCAGAACAATTAAAAGAACTACAGTAGTCCTGCAGAACAATTAAAAGAACTACATCAGTCCCACAGAACAACTAAAGCAACTACATTAGTCCTGCAGAACAATTAAAAGAACTACATTTATATTAGTCCTGCTGAACAACTAAAGCAACTACAATAGTCGCACAGAACAAAACAACTGAACTAATATAACATAGTTCTGCAGAACAATTAAAACTAAAATAGTTCTGCAGAACAATTGAAACGTAATATAGATTTGCAGAACGGCTAAAACAACTACAATAATCCTTCAGGGCAACAAAAACAGCTAAAACAGCTAACGTTGTCCCACAAAACACCTAAAACTACTAAAGTAGTTGTAAAACAACGATAGTTGTCCCGTCACTGATAGGCCCGTGAAGATTAGAATTTGTCTTCAGCAACCCATGTTCGTCGTAATTGACTATGCTTGTAGTAAGAGGTGACTAACGGGATCGAGTGGTCAGGCTCGCTGACTTGGTTGATGCATGTCATCGTATCCCAATTGCGTAAATCTATATTCATGATAGCAATAACAAGATTGTCTGGTCCAGACAAGATTGTTTACAGACCGCCGTCATAGAGCTGGACTATTGCTGACTATACTGTGTATACTGACTACGAGCCGACCAGTCCTTGTTTTAGCCCCTTACTGCCGAGCGCCAGACAGGGTAACAACAAGTATTCTCTATTGACGTGTTTTGGCATAACGCGGCCGGGGATCGAACCCCGGACCTTCCGCTCTCCGGGAGGACGCTCTACCACTAGACCACGGAGGTAGTCCGCAGTAGAAGTACTGCACAACAGCGGCCTCAGTTTGTTAAAACAACTGTAGTCGCCCGTCAATGCTACGGATGCAGAATTTGACTGTGGCAGTCTCTGTAGGAGATTTGTATTTATGTTTTTCGAGTATTTTCCCTCATTGCTGCGTATAATTTATGGGTTTTCGAACATCTTAAATAACCAAAATCATGAAAAGGACGAAATTATCTGCAATCCAAATTATCCGCGTGCCCTTTAACCCACGTACACCCAACAACACGCTGTCACTCTACGGCGGGTTGGCCAGTGAACTTGTTTGAACTCCGCTTGTTGAGAGGTGTTTAGAGCCTCGTTCTGGCCAACTTGTCACTGAGCCGGGCAAACTTCTTCCGTTTGCTCGACCTGCCTGCGCAAACATAATGCGCGTGAATGTTGCAAGGCTCCCTCCGCTGGTGTATTTTTGACCAAACATAGAATATTGCCAAGGCAAACTAACTGTTTGTTTTGCTGAGAAGTCGCCTTGACTGGCAGCAAGCCCGATAGTGTTTCACTTAATTTACGTGGGTTTGGTAGGGAGGACGACCTGTTGCTCGCGCTCAGCACGTGCTCTCTAGCCTCTTTCTGGTACTCTGACGTCATCGCCATATTGTCAAGGCTGCCCCCTGACCCTGCAAATAAGGTGGAAATTAGTTTTTAGGGTTATACGTTTACGATTGTTTTTAAATCAACTCTTCCAGGGTGTAAAAAGCTGATAGTTTTAAGAAACAAGGAAGCTATAACCCCAGATACATATAGAAAGTGCAAGTTAAAATACAGTGAGGGACACGCGTAGGAATACATATTTGTTCTGGTGTATGAGACAGAAAGAGAGCCTTATATCTTTGAAGAAGCAGTATGTACCCCTATTTAACATCGCCTCTGTGCATAGAACACTAGCAGAATATCATTATATCCCTGAAGAAGCAGTATGTACCCCTATTTAACATCGCCTCTGTGCATAGAACACTAGGAGAATGTCATTATACCCATGAAGAAGCAGTATGTACCCCTATTTAACATCGCTTCTGTGCATAGAACACTAGTAGAATGTCATTATATCCCTAAAGAAGCAGTACCTACCCCCACTTAACATCGCCACTGTGCATAGAACACTAGGAGAATGTCATTATATCCCTGAAGAAGCAGTATGTTCCCCTATTTAACATCACCTCTGTGCATAGAACACTAGTAGAATGTCATTATATCCCTGAAGAAGCAGTATGTACCCCTATTTAACATCGCCTCTGTGCATAGAAAACTAGTAGAATGTCATTATATTCCTGAAGAAGCAGTATGTACCCCTATTTAACATCGCCTCTGTGCATAGAACACTAGTAGAATGTCTTTATATCCCTGAAGAAGCAGTATGTAGCCCTATTTAACATCTCCTCTGTGCATAGATCACTAGCAGAATATCATTATATCCCTGAAGAAGCAGTATGTAGCCTTATTTAACATCGCTTCTGTGCATAGAACACTAGTAGAATGTCATTATATCCCTGAAGAAGCAGTATGTACCCCCACTTAACATCGCTTCTGTGCATAGAAAACTAGTAGAATGTCATTATATCCCTGAAGAAGCAGTATGTACCCCTATTTAACATCGCCTCTGTGCATAGAACACTAGCAGAATATCATTATATCCCTGAAGAAGCAGTATGTAGCCCTATTTAACATCGCCACTGTGCATAGAACACTAGTAGAATGTCATTATATCCCTGAAGAAGCAGTATGTACCCCTATTTAACATCGCCTCTGTTCATAGAACACTAGTAGAATATCATTATATCCCTGAAGAAGCAGTATGTACCCCCACTTAACATCGCCTCTATGCATAGAACACTAGTAGAATGTCATTATATCCCCGAAGAAGCAGTATGTACCCCTATTTAACATCGCCTCTGTGCATAGAACACTAGTAGAATGTCATTATATCCCTGAAGAAGCATTATGTACCCCTATTGAACATCGCCTCTGTGTATAGAACACTAGTAGAATGTCATTATATCCCCGAAGAAGCAGTATGTACCCCTATTTAACATCGCCTCTGTGCATAGAAAACTAGTAGAATGTCATTATATCCCTGAAGAAGCAGTATGTACCCCTATTTAACATCGCCTCTGTGCATAGAACACTAGTAGAATGTCATTATATCCCCGAAGAAGCAGCATGTACCCCTATTTAACATCGCCACCGTATACAGAACATTGGCAGTAGAATGTACTTTGCTTTATGCTTTTGTCTGAGAAATTACCATGAGTTAAAGAGTGCACATACGCGGATCCAGAGGGAGAGTGTGTTATTGTTTCGCGAAATATTTGCATTCATCTGGTATGTTGAATGTTACGTGAATACCAGAACCTTGCTGCACACTAACAAGGATACTCTGACACATGTACGACACACATTTGAAGGTCGTCAACTCCCTCCCTTACTTCATATATGCTATGTCTACATCACTTCCCATGATACAATGGTTTGTAGATATATAACTTTTAAGTACACTTATGTTACATGAAATAATTTCACTGTACATGTTTGTCTTCGATCTAACCAAAGATGTATATACGTTTTTCATATAACTGTTCATTTCGCGTGAGATAAGAAGGAACGTAACTCTGATTGAATCGGTTGTCTGTCTCATCCAAAGACTTGAAGTTAACGTTTCACGGTAAACCAAAGCTACTATTCTTTATTTAAATTGTATGGTTGGTGTTAAATGGGTTTTTTAAATATTACAACACACAGCTTTATTTGAATTTTCAACCGTTTAGGGAACTAATTCCGGAACTGTGCATTTGCTCAGAAAACATGTGAAAGATGTGGAAGTTATTCATAGAAATACTCTGTAATCTAATAACATATAACATAATAACATACGAAAGTGGCATGGTTATGATATTATCTTTAACGTCAATCTGTAATAAACACATTATTTTGTATCTATTGTTTGTTGTGTAGTGTACGCTACATATGGACTCGTTTGTCTCGGAGCCCTTCGTGTTAACGAGACTTCAGTGTACATCCGGACATGCGTGTGATCAGTACTTAGTGGGAGCATTATAAAGGAGGAAAGCTTAAGTGACGCTGATCATAGAAATTTACCAAGGTTCATAGCTGGGACCTAATTTAGGACTCGAACCCACGTCCTACCACGGATGAAACTTGGGAGATGGAAACATATGAGACTGCACATACCAACAGATCCATCCCTGGTCTGTTAATATGAAGTATTTACAATACATGCAATTTAAATAAAAAACGACTCAATACATTACCATAATCATAAGAAGCTTTAGGATTCCAACTATATCATAGGCATGTATTTATGAATCAGTATCAAATAGTGATGTTCAGGTGTTCAAGAAAAGGTAAGTGTATCCTGCCCAGCCGTGGCATCCGTCACAAACACATGCAAATACAAGTAAATTGTTCACCTAAAAACGGGAACATTTTGGTGAAGTCCAGTAATTACATCGGACATCATTTATGTCATTGATGCGCCAAATTTGGAAATGTCCTCATAAAGTCCCCCATATACCATATGATCATATGAATATCGTATAAGGCAATATATATATTAATGAGAGGCTTGGTTGTAAATCAAGAGGCTGAGACTAGCTAAATAATTTCGATTTTATATTTAGTATTTTTTAAATTCTTACTGACTCAATAGTCCAGGTCAAGGACACATACTGCATGTATTTATAAGCTACTATTTATACAACTACACATTTACAACAGTGAGTATGACCAAACGATGTTCCAGCATTATTCAGTTAATAATATCACGCTGGATACACACAGTAAGGCTGACCCAATGCGACCAATCGGGGAAGCGAACCCGGGTCTTAGGCCTGATAACTGAACGCTTTATCCACTAGGCTATCCCAACGCCCACGTTTTACAAACAGACAGGTGTACCCTACCGCTCCCATGTGCAGACTGACTGAATTCAACGACCCACGAAACAAAGCTCTAAGAGTACCCTATCTGGCGTAGGTTAAACATTAAGTAACTAGATATGCACACGATTGCATGCGGGACGTATTAGTGTGCCGTCTGTGACATGGATGTCATGCAAATATATGATGCATTGTGTCTGTTATACATGTCATTGCATGTACCTATAGTTAAGACCACACAAGTCAACGTGCACAAGTAAAAGTTAAATAAGCTCTAACTTCTCACAAAAAGAAATAATGTTTTTCCTTTCAGCAAACGTAGTGGGTATATACACACATTACATGGAACACAGGGTATTGGAGAGTTGGTATTATCATTCCAGTCAATGGTGACAGCCCACCCAATTGAGAAGCCATTGAATCAAGAAGTGGATCATGCCTCTTACGAATTTCCCAACCGCTAGACGATAGATCGCGTGAATCGAGCTGGTTATAACAAACATTTACCATCGACAACAAGTAAAAGTGTTTATTATCAACCTCTGTTTATTATGGTGACATGACAGTTCGTACCATTGGTACGTGTGTGATCCACTCTCTTCCTTATACAACTATCATTGATATGTGTTCATGTTCGACAAACTGTACCAATCACATTTGAACACTCTTTATCTTTAATCTGCATTCTTCGTTGGATAAAGCGTTGACTTAATCGTATAAGCGAGGCGATGTACTGAAGATGTGGGTTTAACGCTACTTAAACAGTCTCCCTAGCCTGTTTGCATAAATAATCCAAAAGGCTGGCCTTTCAGACAAATAAGTAACATGAAACTTGTGAATTATCCGCCCTAATGCAGCCCTAACACCGCCCTTTACAAGGTAAAGTCACTTGCGAAGGGAAATGTCGACGAAAACCAATATGGCTGCCGTCTTTGCAAATGGCGGCCAAATCCTCGTACCAGACGGTTCTTGCGGCTTATAAGATCGCCCTGGTTGTTTGCTTAATGTATTGTAGATTGATATTCAATAGGCAACATCTATGTGGGAGAGCGACCGTCAAATACTCGCTTAGGAGATGTGTCATTTCGGCGACACTGACAAACAACTACACGAGAGTGTTTTAAGTGTTCGCTAGAGGGCGCTGTCCCTTATGTCGCCCTCGTTTTCAAGCAGAAACTGTAGACGAATAGGGTTCTAGGATATGTATACACAAACTGCACTGAAAGTGAAGCTATGTATTGACATATCTCTCTACATATGGAAGATGGCTGACATTTAACCCTTTAAAAGCATTTACCGCATATGGCTGTGAATCCAAAATGAACCCGTGTAATTGATGAATGTCGAGGGATTTCAAAATCTATTTCGACTTCCATGGTAGACACGGACGGGGTGAATATGAAGAGAGTACCTAGATTAAGGTTATTGAATTCACGACACACAATTCTCTTCATCTGTCGCAAGCTTAGCGCAACACGAGCGTTCTCGGGTTTCAGTCTTGAAAAATGACTCACCCTCTATGAAAGGTGAAAGAGTATATTAAAATACAGTTTTAAAACGCGATTGTTGTTTTTGATTAGGGCGATGCAGTGACAATCACGAAACACTTGTTGAAGGATCGCGTTCAGGGTTGGCTCCCACTATTAACGGAGTGGAGTATTGACCCGCTGTACCGCCTGATCAACCGCCCGACACTTAGTCTGCTGACAAACTGACAATCATTTGCATCCCTGTACGCGTTGAATATCTTTGAATCATTTCACATGCAGTCGGTGAATCAAAGAATTGATATGGAAATTTGATACTGGTGTTTCTTGGCACATATGTATTACAAATATATTTAGAAATAATGGTTTTTGCAGTAAATCGAACATGCGCTCGAAATATGAGACGGTAATGGTCGTAGTTTTATATTGCATGTATGGTTTGATTGGAATTGGTCGTTGTGTAAGGACCTTCTTGTTGTACAACGAAAGTGGGCCACGGGCAGCATCATCTAAGACGCCGAAATTTGATGTGCAGAGTTACTACAGATTATACAGATGAAGGGGTTCGAGATCATGAGGTTTCAATGTACCAATGGACACCCCGAAGAGACTCCGGGCAAAACAGGTCCTCATTTTCCCATGCTTATTGTAATGACTAATGGTGATAGGGGGGTCATAATGTTCAGTGTGATTATTGTTATTCTAATTGGCTCATTGTTTCTCATCGTACCCCGAGGTCGCCCGAAGAACGGAAGGTACGGGGTTCGATCCCCGGCCGCGTCATACCAAAAGACGTTAAAAGATGGTACTTGTTACTCTCGGCATTAAGGGTCTAAAACAAGGACTGGTCGGATCGGAGTCAGTATACTGTGTCTGAGTGGAGTATTCATGTTAACTGCAGTATGGTATCTCAGTGGGATAGCGCTATAAATCAGCATAAGTCCGGACTAGTACAAGCAGCCACACACATACGCACACATGCATACACGTCGCTATATAGGTGCAAAAATCTTGGACGCGACGTTACACCCCATGTCACCTTTCACCGAAGTCGTGGATCGTTAGTCATGGGTTTGCCTGGTATGGTAATATACATGCCGCCATAGCATAGCTAGAATGTTGCTCTGTCACTCACTCACTCTTTCACTCACTCGTTAGTCATGGGTTTGCCTGGTATGGTAATATACATGCCGCCATAGCATACCTAAAATATTGCTCACTCCCTCCCTCACTCCCTCACTCACTCACTCGTTAGTCATGGGTTTGCCTGGTATGGTTATATACATGCCACCATAGCCTAGCTAGAATTTTGCTCACTTCCTCCCTCCCTCCCTCCCTCACTCACTCACTCACTCACTCACTCACTCGTTAGTCATGGGTTTGCCTGGTATGGTTATATACATGCCGCCATAGCATACCTAAAATATTGCTCACTCACTCACTCACTCACTCACTCACTCACTCACTCACTCACTCGTTAGTCATGGGTTTGCCTTGTATGGTTATATACATGCCGCCATAGCATAGCTAGAATATTGCTCACTCACTCACTCACTCGTTAGTCATGGGTTTGCCTGGTATGGTTATATATATGCCGCCATAGCATAGCTAGAATTTTGCTCACTCACTCCCTACAACACTCACTCACTCACTCACTCACTTGTCAGTCATGGGTTTGCCTGGTATGGTTATATACATGCCGCCATAGCATAGCTAGAATATTGCTCACTCACTCACTCACTCGTTAGTCATGGGTTTGCCTGGTATGGTTATATATATGCCGCCATAGCATAGCTAGAATTTTGCTCACTCACTCCCTACAACACTCACTCACTCACTCACTCACTTGTCGGTCATGGGTTTGCCTGGTATGGTTATATACATGCCGCCATAGCATAGCTAGAAAATTGCTCACTCACTCACTCGTTAGTCATGGGTTTGCCTGGTATGGTTATATACATGCCGCCATAGCATAGCTAGAATATTGCTCACTCACTCACTCACTCGTTAGTCATGGGTTTGCCTGGTATGGTTATATACATGCCGCCATAGCATAGCTAGAATATTGCTCACTCACTCACTCACTCACTCGTTAGTCATGGGTTTGCCTGGTATGGTTATAGATATGCCGCCATAGCATACCTAGAATATTGCTCACTCACTCACTCACTTGTTAGTCATGGGTTTGCCTGGTATGGTTATAGATATGCCGCCATAGCATACCTAGAATATTGCTCACTCACTCACTCACTCGTTAGTCATGGGTTTGCCTGGTATGGTTATAGATATGCCGCCATAGCATACCTAAAATATTGCTCACTCACTCACTCGTTAGTCATGGGTTTGCCTTGTATGGTTATATATATGCCGCCATAGCATAGCTAGAAAATTGCTCACTCACTCACTCGTTAGTCATGGGTTTGCCTGGTATGGTTATATACATGCCGCCATAGCATAGCTAGAATATTGCTCACTCACTCACTCACTCGTTAGTCATGGGTTTGCCTGGTATGGTTATATACATGCCGCCATAGCATAGCTAGAATATTGCTCACTCACTCACTCACTCACTCGTTAGTCATGGGTTTGCCTGGTATGGTTATAGATATGCCGCCATAGCATACCTAGAATATTGCTCACTCACTCACTCACTTGTTAGTCATGGGTTTGCCTGGTATGGTTATAGATATGCCGCCATAGCATACCTAGAATATTGCTCACTCACTCACTCACTCGTTAGTCATGGGTTTTCCTGGTATGGTTATAGATATGCCGCCATAGCATACCTAGAATATTGCTCACTCACTCACTCGTTAGTCATGGGTTTGCCTTGTATGGTTATATATATGCCGCCATAGCATAGCTAGAATTTTGCTCACTCACTCCCTACAACACTCACTCACTCACTCACTCACTTGTTAGTCATGGGTTTGCCTGGTATGGTTATATACATGCCGCCATAGCATAGCTAGAATATTGCTCACTCACTCACTCACTCACTCGTTAGTCATGGGTTTGCCTGGTATGGTTATATACATGCCGCCATAGCATAGCTAGAATATTGCTCACTCACTCACTCGTTAGTCATTGGTTTGCCTGGTATGGTTATATACATGCCGCCATAGCATAGCTAGAATATTGCTCACTCACTCACTCACTCGTTAGTCATGGGTTTGCCTGGTATGGTTATATACATGCCGCCATAGCATAGCTAGAATATTGCTCACTCACTCACTCACTCACTCGTTAGTCATGGGTTTGCCTGGTATGGTTATATACATGCCGCCATAGCATAGCTAGAATATTGCTCACTCACTCACTCGTTAGTCATTGGTTTGCCTGGTATGGTTATATACATGCCGCCATAGCATAGCTAGAATATTGCTCACCCACTCACTCACTCACTCACTCGTTAGTCA